>NC_044982.1:96579505-96805195 GCF_008728515.1 Papio anubis
GAAAAAAAAAACAGAAACCCAAAAGTGAGCAAAAATATTTTAATACATTTTACAAGAGAAAAAACTAATAAGTATATGAAGAGATGCTCAAATTCATCAGGAATCAAAGAAAAGCAAATTAAAATAACAGTGAGATATCCCTTTACACCTATTAGATTGGCAAAAAATAGGAATGTGGGTAGGGTCAAGTGTTGGAGAAGTGGAGACACAGAAACCCCATGTGCTAGTAGCTGGTGAGAACTGTTCAGAAGTACCTTTGGGATAGCTTCATCAAATTAGGAGTATGCATTCCTCATGAGCCTGCAATTCCACTCCCAGGGATAGATCCCAAATATACTCTCATGAAGGTCTGTAAGGAATATACATGGAGATGTTTATAGTAGTTCTACTTGTGTGTCAAAAAAGTTTTCTGAGTGTTCATTACTGACAAATTAATATAATTTATAACAGTACATAATTTTAAACAACAAAAATCAATATAGAGTATCTAAGAATAAATTTAATAAAAATTGTGCAAGACCTATATTGAAAGTTATAAAAGAATAAATAGATTGAGAGCCTTACCATATTAGTGGATTGAGAGGCTTAATATCATATAATGGTCAATTATCCCCAAACTAACCTTCAGAATAAATAAAATTCTAATTAAAATTTCAAAGTGTTTATTTTAATAGACCTTGCTAAGTTGATTCCAGTATGTATATATGGAAGAACAAAGGGCTGAAAATAACTAAGACATTAGAATGAATTTGAATAATTTATCTTAGCAGGTGCCAATGAAGTCAGTATGGTATTAGCACAAAATGAGCAAATGGACCAGTGAAATAGAATAGCCATCAGTAAACTTTCTCACATACAAAAAATTGGTTTATTACAGACCTAACATTTCAGTAGCAAAGGAGAACTAATCAATAAGTGGTGCTAGAGTAATTGGTTATTTATATAGAAACAAATAAAATTGGCCCCTTACCTTATATAATGCAGAAAAATTAATTCCATAGAGATTAAACACAAGTGTGAAGAACAAAATTTTAATTTAAGAACAAAATACAGAAAAAGAAATTTAAGACTTTGAGGGTAAGGATTTATTTCTTATACGAGACCTAGAAAGCATAAATCATGTAGAAAAAGATGAATAATACTACTATATTACAATTATTCAAAAGGCATCAAAATCAAAGTGAAAAGACAGAAAGTAATATATATATAATCAGTAAGAAAAAGACAATCTCATAAAAAAAAATAAGGAAAACAGATAAGCTTCTTATAAAAGAGGAAACCTGAATGCAATAAACATAAGAAAAGATATTTGATCTCTTTAGGAAAAAGGGAAATTCAAAGTAAAATTACAATGAAAAAGTCATAAGAGTCACCACACTGGCATAAATTAGAAAGCCGACCATTTGTCAAGAGCAAGGAGGAATTAACTGAACACTTACACTGCACTGATCAGGGTGTGAATTGGTCAATCACTTTGGAAAACAACATGGCAGCAATTCCACTCCTAGGTGTATACCCTGCGCTGTTTCTCTCCCAGCTGGGTGTACTGCAGTACAGTTCTGACACTAACCACCCAGAGTCTGTGCAAACCCCACAGGCCAAGGGCAAAGTTCTCCACTGGACTACCCTCCATTCAGATGCCACATACACTTCTGATCAAGTGATTATAAATTGGAGAGTTCCCAGTGGCCCCCCTCGGGTTCAATAATTTGTAATAATAACTTACAGAACTCACTAAGAGCATTATACTTACAATTATAGTTTTATTTATAATAAAATAAATATGCATAGGGAGGGTCTGGGACCCTGACCCACACTCAGATCTTATGCCCTCTCCTTGTGAGTCAGGGTACACCACCCTCCCAGCACACCAACCAGGAAACTCCACTGACCTTCTTTGTCCTGAGTTTTTACTGAGGTTTCATTACACAGGCAAGTTTGATTGAACCATCGGCAAGGTGATTGAACTCAGTCTCCAGCCCCCTACCTCTTCCAAGAGCTCAGGCAGCTGAAAGCCCCAACCCTCTAATGCTTAATCTTTTTGATGACCAGCTCCATCCTGAAGCTGTGTAAGAATCCACTCCGAGTCACTCCATTACCTAACAAAGACACTCCTATCACTCAGGAATTGCCAAGAGTTTTTGAAGCTCTGTGCTGGGAACCGGGAACAAAGACCAGACAAATTCTTTACTGTATAATAGCCCTGGAGAAACTCTTGCATATGTACCTCAGGAGACATGTTTAAGAGCACTACTTGTAATAAACAAAAGAGGAAACAGCCTACATGTTCCTGGGTGTATTGCAATAAATTCCTACAGTGTGATACTGTATATACAGTGGTAACGGTGGTGGTGGAGTTACTGATTGGAAAAGGAAGAGTAAGAGCCACGTGCCTCTCCCGCCTTCCTTAGTGGTGGATCAGAAGACTCTCCCTTGAGATTAGAGATGATTCCAAATGTAGGGAACTTGTGCGTTAACCTTGATTTCAGATTTTTTAATGCAGAAGTCTCACCTAAGTGCCTCCCTCGCCAGTAAGTATGAGAGAGTTGACTACTCTGCCCTGTCACATCAATAACCATAAGTTCCCTGAGGTCCAAGGGCCATGAAAAAGGACTCAGTTTCTCTTGATCACCCCAAGGGGTCAATGATTATCTAAGGCACAAGAGTAAGCTAGCAGTGCCACACACAACACTGTTGGAGGCCAAAAGTGGCCAACGAGGCACCTCTGAGAGGCATCGACAATAGGAATTCAACATGCAGTCAAAGTGACGAAGGAAATCTGCATGTTTCACCTAGCAGAGACCACTGCACAGGCACAGACACCATTCCCAGGTCCATTTAAATCAAGAAGGTTGGCACCTCCCATCCTGAGACCAGCACCAGGACACCCAGAACTGAGCCAGCAGAGAAACTCCTTAAACAGACACGCAGCCCACCTGCACCCAGATGCCACGTGATGGAGAGAGTGTCAAGGTGAGAGACAATTAACTGACATTTCCCCCAAAAAGATAAAAGTTAAGGCCAGAAATGAAATAAGTGCCCTGTGATTGCAAGATTACAGGTTTACCTCATAGAAAAGGAGAGTCTGGTTTTGTTTAGATGTGGAGATTTAAGAAATTCATTTTCGTAAACTGAAAAACTGAGTTTTATAAACTGTTCTACTTCTGAAACATTATATCCAATGGGTGCACAGAGAGATAGATACATACATACATATATAGATACATAGATACATGATAGATGATAGATAGATAACATACACACACACACATATATATTTGTTAACATTTTTAAACAAAATATGAGAACACACTAAGCATACTATTCTGCAAATTGCTTCTTTGAATTCACAGTGCATCATGAACTCTTTGACCAGTTATTTAAGTAGTATTTCACCATCTGAATTATATATAACATTGATTTGAAGATAATTGCCCTGCCCACTGGGTCTCCTCTTCCAAGCAAACATCTCCAGCTCCTTCTATGGCACACACCCAGACTCCTGTTGGCTTTACTCTGGAAAGTTCCAGCTTGTCACTGTCCCTCTTAAAGTGTATTGGCAGGGGATATATCTGCTTCAGCCATGGGAAGTAAGCACAGGCAGTTGAGGGGGTGATTTTCCATGGTGTAGCACTCAGCAAAAGGCCCTGGCAAGATGTGGCCCTCAACTCAACCTTCTGAAGTGCCACTTGAAAGTCTCATGGCACTGACAATAATTCAAAGGCACTGTCTTTTGACCATGCGTTCTGACTAACCCCACCCAAGACTGGCCTTCCACTCCAGACTTAACTCTTTCTCAAACAAAATAAAACTCCTGGCTCTAGATGCTCCTCTTTAGTCTGACCCCCAGAATTCTTCCAGTGCAGCTTGTAACAAGGTTCCACCTCAGGTTGTAGTGTCCCTTCTCAAGAAAAAGGAAAAGAAGCCCAGTGGTAAGGATGGGACATATGTAATGTTTGTAGTGCCAAGAAAAGGGGTGTTTTTAGTCCCAGCTTCACCCCTTTCTGTTCCCACCGTGGCTTCATGGGACATCAGAAAAAGGTCTCAAATGCACGTTTGTGTCCAATCCAGTCTGTAAGTCCAAGCTCCGTTCATACGAAGAACTTCTCTACCTAAAGTGACCCCCACTTGGCCGTCCCTCTGACCTCAGAGTGCACAGCCTGACCTCTCAGGCCCTGAAAACAGGTTGGGTCCCTTTGGGCAGATAATTCCTGAATCCTGACAGCCAGGTTGTGGTTTAGATGAGGGGGTAGAGGTGCTAAGTGGGCAGGGGCTCAGCTGGAGGAGGGGAATCTGCAGCACCAAGCCCAGGTCAGAGACCTGGCTGTCCTGCTGTAAGGGAGTCCTGCACAGTATGGCCTATGGCAGCTGGGCACCTGGAATGAGAATGGTTCCTGGGAGCAGTGACTCTTGGGTGGAAGAATGGGTAGAAACTTGCTCATTTTAGGCAGGAGATAATATTATGAGCAAAGGAATGATGGTAAAAGAGAAGCGAGGGAATGCTAGGTGCTGCCACTAATTATGTGCAAAGCACAAGGATGAATGTAACTGGTGGGGATGAGGGAGGGGGAGAGAGAGAGAGAGAGCAATGGGCAGGGAGTGTAAAGGGCAAAAGCCAGGCCAGGCCAAGAAAGGCTGGGCTTGGATTCTTGGAAAGCAATAGGGAACTATACATAATTTTATGCCAGGGGAGAGTGTGATTGGATTTGTATTTTAAAGAGGCAGCACTCTGCCATCAGGGGAAATGATGGAATAGAAAACCAAGGGAACAAAGGATAATGGCTAGGAAGATCTAGCCTGCAGAAAGCAGACGCTGTAGAGGGCAGGAGGAGAAATCAGGGGCCTCAGAGCAGGCAAGAGGCAGCCTGGGGAGGACATGCCACAGAGACGATTTCAGACCTGAGTTGAATAGGAGGAAACTGCAAAGTTACTTAACCTCCCTGAGCCTCAGTTTCCCTCCTCTTTAAAATAGCATAGAAACTTACTGAGAGAACTTAAATGAGTGCTAATATGAATATAAATTGCCCAAGCAGGCCTGAATCTTAGGAAGTGCTCAAAAATGGAAAGCTCCCCATGGATTTTTTTGGGAGTTTCCACAGAGAGCAAATAGAATGCAGCAAAGAAAAGCTGGAAAGAAAAGTACTGGTTATTTCATAATCTTGCCAAGATCGTTTGAGCAGAAAGGGAATCAAAGAAGGAAATAGAAAAACAGGTTGGAGCATTCTGTTTGTTTGTTTGTTTGTTTGTTTTTGGGTTTTTTTGTTTGTTTTTTGCTTTTTTGGACAAGCCTTGGGGGACATTGTGCTTCTTTGACAAGTACCCTAAAACCTGATGGCAGCAAAATGGGAGCAGTTGTAATTCATTAAGAGCACACTGTTGTGAGGCTTGGGAAAACCACCCAACCTCCAGTGGCCAGCCCACCCACCCCCATCAAGAAGCACACTTTGAGGACACTGAAGTACACCACATTCTTGGAGTTTCTCCAGACAAGCTTCTGATGAAGCTGTTCCCACAGGAATGACCACAGTGAGTCTCATATTCCTGGTGAACAAAGGAGCCAATAACTCCCTGTGACCACAAGTAAAACAAAGACAGCTTCAAAGACGGCGCTGAGAACTGGGAACGGTAATACAGGCAGGAGTTGGAGAGGATTTCTATTGAAATCCAATGACTGTGCTAAACTATTGATCCATTTTTCTTCTAAGCCTCTACTCACAGAATGCATTCGTTTAAAAATAACATTTATAGATATAGGCCAGGCACGGTGTCTCACGCCTGTAATCCCAGCACTTTGGGAGGCCAAAGTGGGCAGATCACCTGAGGTCAGGAGTTTGAGACCAGCCTAGCCAACATGGTGAAATCCCATCTCTACTAAAAACACAAAAATTAGCCAGGTATGCTGGCGCATGCCTGTAATCCCAGCTACTCAGGAGGCTGAGGCAGGAGAATCGCTTGAGCCTGGGAGGCGGAGGTTGCAGTGAGCTGAGATTGTACCATTGCACTCCAGCCTGGGCAATAGAGTCAGACTCCATCTCAAAATAAATAAATAAATAAAATCTTTAAAAATCACATTTATAGATATAGATGCTATATATTAAAATCTCATTAAATGAAAACCATTTGATTATGAATCTGTGGCCATTTAATTTGGACTAATTTAAAATTTACTTTTAACCTATGGGAACAGGGCTTCTCCACCAATTTAACCCTATAATTAGGATGCCAAGAGATTTGGAAAACCACCTCACACAGGTGTTTCTTTCTTACCATTTACATCACACGTTTTCTTTTTCACCCATGGGGTGATATTCAAAGCCAAGTTAACTTAAAGGTAGAACCCTCCACTGCCACTCAATCTAGAAATAAAGTCCCTTTCTCTGTTGAGTTTAATGTCTCTTTATTTGCCACGGCAAGAATGGCAAACACATAGCACACACCCTCCATCTCACCCAAGCCTTCTGCAGGCATGACTAGCTGATAAGAGAGTAAGGATCCTTCTCAATCCAGTGCCTCAAAAGAAGGAAGAGATTCCAAGCATTCCTTCCTCTCAAATAATAAATTTGATATCCTCCTTCCAAGGAGGAAACATCTATTCTGTGCCCAAGGGCCTAAGAACTGAGGTTACTTACCCAGTGGAAATAATGGCTGGCTGGGAACTTGGCAACAGGTGGTAAGATAAGACTTCCTGTTCCCTCACTCATTTTAGAGAGTGAATAGCAGAAAAATGGTTTGGCCAGGTGACACTGGTGAGTCTCTTTGGGCCACAGGCTAGGAAGCAGTGATATGGCTTACTTCTGTGTCCCCACCCAAATCTCATCTCAAATGGCAATCCCGATGTCCAAGGAGGTTCTGAGTGTTGGATCATGGGGTGGTTCCTGCTGTTCTCATGTGGTGAGTGGATTCTCACAGATCTGATGGTTTAAAAGTGTGGCACTTCCCCTCCACCCCTCTCTCTCTCTCCTGCCATCGTGTAAGACCTGTCTTGCTTCCCCTTCACCTTTTACCATGATAATTGTTTTCCTGAGGCCTCCCCAGCCATGCAGAACTATGAGTCAAACCTCTTTTCTTTATAAATAACCCAGGCTCAAGTAGTTCTTTATAACAGTGTGAACACGGACTAATACAATCAGGGATGTAAGAAGGGGTAGAGGAGAGCAGAGTAATACAAAATGACAAGGGGAAGTGGGGGAGAAGGATTTCCAGACTGTAACCATAATAGGTCTGTTGCCTGATATGCATGGCAAGTAAATACCACGGCAATACCATGGCCAGGCACCAGGTTGCAGCAGAGAAAGAGGTTTAATCGCAGGGCCTCCGAATGAGGAGCTGTGAGTAAACCTCCAATCCATCTCCCTGTGGAGTTTGGGGTTAAGGTTTTTAAGTGTTTTGGAGTGGCCAGAAGTGTGGAGATAGGTCCACAAACTGTGATTGGTTGAAGAGTATAGGGTGAAGTCACGGGATGGGGAGATGAAGAAACTCTATTCTCATGCTGATTCCACTCCTCTGTGGGGTCTTCAAACTAGTTGGTGTCAGCTATTTCACTGGAATTCTGGATCTCAAAACACATCTTAAGCAATTCTTAAGCAAAAGCCTTATGAATGTAAGATCAGAAATCGTATCTATCTAAAACAAAAGTCTTATGATTCTCATCTCAGCAATCCTGTCTATAGGAACTACGGTCAGTATCTAGTTACAAATGGTCAGTATCTAGTTACAAGCAAGTGGGTCAAATTGCAACCTGATTCGAGCTTAATTATAAATATATTTACATCCGGAATTCTTGTTAACCCTATGAGGACAGCTTCAAGATGGTAATTCAATGAAAGCCAGTCTAGTGTAGGGGTTAATCACATATTCTAAGTTCAAATCCTGCCTCCATTACACTATGTGCCCTTGCATTATGTACCCTCTCTTCACCTTGGTTTCCTCATCTGTAAAATGGAAATAATAATACTTGTGTCATAGTATTGTTGTGAAAATTAAATGTGATCATCTATGAAGAGTTTCTAGCGTATATTACATACTCAACAAATGTTACTTTTATTTTTTATTTATTTATTTATTTATTTATTATTTTCTTTTTTTATTATTATATTTTAAGTTCTAGGGTACATGTGCATAATGTGCAGGTTAGTTACATATGTATACTTGTGCCATGTTGGTGTGCTGCACCCATCAACTCGTCAGCACCCATCAACTAGTCATTTACATTAGGTATAACTCCCAATGTGACCCTCCCCATCCCTGTAGGCCCGGTGTGTGATGTTCCCTTCCTGGTCAAATAGTCTGCTTGGTTCCCTATGAGTGAGAACACATGCAGTGTTTGGTTTTTCTGTTCTTCGCGATAGTCTGCTGAGAATGATGGTTTCGGCTGCATCCATGTCCCTAAAGGATTAATCATCCTTTTTAATGGCTGCATAGTATTCCATAGTGTATATGTGCCCACATTTTCTTAATCAGTCTACTGATGGACATTTGGGTTGATTCCAGAGTGCTATTGTGAATAGTGCCTTAATAAACATCGTGTGCATGTGTCTTTATAGCAGCATGATTTATAATCCTTTGGTATATGCCGTAATGGGATGGCTGGGTCTTCTGGATTATGAATCGCTTGAGGAATGCATACTGTTTTCCATAATGGTTGATGGTTTGGTGCCACAACAGTGTGAAACTGTTCCTATTTCCTCACATCCTCTCAGCACCTGTTGTTTCCTGACTTTTGTGGTCTCAGTGGCCAGTGATGTAGAGCATTTTCTCATGTGTCTGTAGGTTGTATGTATGTGTTTCTTTTGAAAAATGTCTGTTCATATCCTTTGCCCACTTTTGAGTGAGGGTTGTGGTTTTGTAGAACAGTTGAGTTCTTTGTAGGTTCTGGATATTAGCCCTTTTGTCAGATGGTGAGTTGCAAAATTTTCCTCCCATTCTGTAGGTTTTCATTTCCTCTGATGGTAGTTCTTTTGCTGTGCAGAAGCTCTTTGGTTAATTAGGTATTTGTCCTTTGGCTTTGTTGCCATTGGTTTGGTGTTTTAGATGTAAGTCCCTTGCCCATGCCTATGTCCTGAATGATATTGGTGGCTATGGGACTTTAGGAGGTTTTGATGGTATTAGGTCAAACATTTAAGTCTCTGTCCTCTTGGTGTTTGGTATAAGTAGTAGGAAAGGATCCAGTTTCAAACTTCTACTTATGGCCTTCAATTTTCAGCACCATTTATTAAATAGAGAATCGCTTTTGTTTCTCTGGGTTGTCAAAGATCGGCTGTAGATGTGTGAAATTGTGTTCTGAGGCTCTGTTCTCTCATTTCCACTGGTCCCTCCTCTGCAGTGCCAGTACCATACTGTTTTGGTTACTGTAGCCTTGTAGTGTAGTTTGCCTCCAGCTTTGTTTTGACTTAGGTTGTGCTTGCCAATGTGGGCTCCTTTTGGTTCCATATGAACTTTAAAACAGTTTTTCTCCAATTCTGTGAAGAAGCTTCATTGTGGCTTGATGGGGATGGCACATTTGAATCTGTAAGTTACACCTTGAGCAGTATGGCCATTTTCACGATATTGATTCTTCCTATCCATGAGCATGTTATGTTTCTTCCATTTGTTTGTGTCCTCTTTATTCACTGAGCAGTGGTTTGTAGTTCTATCCTTGAAGGCGTCCTTTACATCCCTTGTAAGTTGGATTCCTAGGTATTTTATTCTCTTTGAAGCAATTGTGAATGGAAATTCATTCATGATTTGACTCTCTGTTTGTCATTACTGGTGTATAAGAATGCTTGTGATTTTGCCCGTTGTTTTGTATCTGAGACTTTGCTGAAGTTACTTATCAATAAGGAGATTTTGGGCTGAGGCGATGGGGTTTTCTAAATATATAATCATGTCATCTGCAAGTAGGGACAATTTAACTTCTTCTTTTCCTAACTGAATACCCTTGATTTCTTTCTCTTGCATGATTGCCCTAACAGAACTTCAACACTATGTTGAATAGGGTGAGAGAGGGCATCCCTGTCTTAATGCCAGTTTTCAAGGGGCTTCCAGTTTTGTCCATTTTAGGCCTTGACTGTGGCTATGGGACAATAGCTCTTATTATTTTTGACATACGTTCCATCAATATCGAATTTATTGAGTTTTTTTTTATCATGAAGGCTGTTGAATTTTATCAAAGGCCTTTTTCATCTATTGAGATAATCATGTGGTTTTTGTCTTTGGTTCTGTTTATATGCTGAATTCGTTTATTGATTTACAAGATGTTGAACCAATAGCATCCAGGGTGACCCTTGATCATGGTGGATAAGCTTTGTGTTTCTGGATTCGGTTTGCCAGTATTTCATTGAGGTTTTATCTGATGTTTCATCAGGATATTGATTCTAAAATTCCTTTTGGTGTAATGCCTGACTTTTTGACATCAGGATGATCGGCTCATAAAATAGGTTGGTAAGTTCCTCTCCCTATTGATTGAATAGTTTTAGAAGGAATGGTATAGCTTCTTGTACCTCTGGTAGAATTGACTTGGAATCGCCGGTCCTGGACTTTTTAGGGATTTGAGAGCAGCTGGCCATTTATTACCTGGAATTTTATTACTGCTGTTGTCTCCGATTCAACTTCTTCCTGGTTTAATCTTTGGAGAGTGTAGTATAAGGAAGGTACATTTCTTCTAGATTTTCTGGTTATTTGCTTGGGGTGTTTATGGTATTCTCTGATGGTTTTGTATTTCTGTGGGATCCGTGGGTGGTATCCACACTTTATCATTTTTTATTGCATCTTGATTCTTCTCATCTTTTCTTCTTTATTAGATACTTGTTAGATATATAATTTTGTTGATCTTTTCAAAAATAACTCTGGTTCCATTGGTTTTTGGGAGGTTTATTCATATATCTCCTTCAGTGCACCAACCACCAATCTTAGTTATTTCTTACCTTCTTTTGAGATGTCTGCTCATTTCTCTAGTTAGCACATTTGTGATGTTAAATTATCAATTTTAGTCATAAACTTTCTGGTGGCATTTAATTGCTGAACTCATTTCCCTCTACCCACACTAACTTTGTTTTCTTGATTGCGTATATTTATCTTTGTTCTCATTTAGTTTCAAAAACCTCTTCTTCCACCTTCCATTTCAATTTATAATGTACCCCAGTAGTCATTTAAGGCTGGTGTTCGTTTCCATGTAGTTGTTGGCAGTTTTGATTGAGTTTCTTCCCACCCCACAGTTTAGTTTGATCACTGTGGTGGTGTTGTTATGTTCATTTTGCTGGATTGCTTTACTTCCAACTAGTGTTTGGAATAATTTTAATGTGTTTTCCAAGGAAGAATGTATATTCTGTTGATTTGGGGTGGAGGTTGTAAGATCCTCTGGGTCCACTTAGTTGCAGGAATGAGTTCAATTCCTGGTATCCTTGTGCTTCCTGTCTCATTGATCTCAATGTTTGACAGGTGAACAGAAGTTCCGTGTGTGATTGAGTCTCTTTAGCAAGTCAGGACTTGCTTTATGAATCTGGAGTGCTCCCTATATTGGGTGCATATATTTAGGATAGTTATGTCTTCCTGTTAATTGATCCTTTACCACAGTATGTAATGGCCTTCTTTGTCTTTGATCTTTGATGGTTTAAAAGTCTGTTTTATCAGGGCTGGGTTGCCTCCACCATAACGCCCTGGTAAATCACCTCCATCCTTTATTTGCCGGGCTATGTGTCTCTGCGTGGATGGATCTCAGGGCCACGAACTGATGGTTCTTGATTCTTTATCCAGTTTGCCAGTCTGTGCCGATAACTTTTAATTGGACCATTTACTCTATTTACATTTAAGGTTGTGCATTATGTGTGAACTTGATCCTGTCATTATGATATGGCTTTATTTATTTTACCGTTAGTTATTTCTGTTCTTCCCTAGCATCCTATTTTGCTTTGGCATGTTTTTGCAATGGCTGGTATCGGTTGTTTTCATGTTTAGTGCTTCCTTCAAAGGTCTCTTGGCAGGCAGGCCTGGTGGTGACAATAAATTTCTAAGCTTGATTTGCTTATCTGTAAAGGATTTTATTTCTCCTTCACTTATGTGGAAACTTAGTTTGGCTGGATAGGTTCTGGGTTTAAATTCACTGTAGATGGTAGAATATTGGCCCCTACTGTCTTCTGGCTTTATAGAGTTTCTGGGAGATCTGTCTGTTGGCGTCTGATGGAGAAGAAGGCCTTTGTGGGTAACCCGTGGCCTTTCTCTCTGGCTTTGCTGTAGTTTTCACCATTTAGGCTCTGGTAAAATCTGACAATTATGTGTCTTGGGTTTGCTTCCTCGAGGAATCTTGTGGCGATGCTTGTATTTCCTAGTTTTAAGACGTTGGCCTGCTTAGGTTGGGGAAGTTCTCCTGGATGTCTCCTGAAGGTGTTTCAGCAGTTCGGTACCCCCTCCTGCACTTTCAGGTGTTACCTCAGTAGTCGCAGGAATTTGATCTTTACATATTATACTTATTGAAGGCTTTGTTCATTTTTCCTCTTTTTCTTTACAGAGACTTCTGCTACCAAGCCTTCCATTTCATTCTTTTGATCCTCAATCCTTCGTATACTTTCTTCCAGTTGATCGAGTCAGTTACTGAAGCAGCTTTTGTCTTATTTCTGTGTGGTTTCATCTCTGTCAGTTTGTTTATGGCCTTCTCTGCATTGATTATTCTGGTTATCCATTCTTCCATTCTTTTTCCGTTGCCCGTTTCTTTGTGCTGGAGTACATAATTCCCAAGCTCTGTATGAGGATTTACGTTGGACTGAAACGCCTCAACTGATTAAAGTGTTACCATCAGCTTGATCTGTTTGCTGGCGATGAGCTCGTTTCGCTTTGGAGGAATCGTATTTTTTCGTTTCCGAGCTTTTCTGCCCTGCTCCCATCTGTGGTTTTATCTTACCTTTGGTCTTTGATGATGGTGATGTACTGAGCGGTTTTGGTGTGGATAACTGCAACATTGTTTTCTACAGTCAGGACCACTCAGCTAATGAGTCTGTAGGTGCTTGAATTCCCTCGGGCCTGTTTGCCTGAATTATCAGCAGCAGGCTGCGAAGATAGAATATTGAGCAGTGTACCTGTCTGATTCTTGCTTTGGATCGCCGACCTGAGGTGTACTTCAGCGACGGAGTGTGAGGTGTCGGGTGCACCCTAGTGGAATCCTTCAGTTGATTAGGCCTGGGGGGTGGGGACCCGCCCGAGCAGGAAGTCTGTCGGTTCTCAGTCTGTAGCCTCGCAGTGGGAGATCCACGTGCTTTCTTCAAGCTACGTATCCAGACAGGAGTCGTTTTACGCATCTGCAGGGGAGTTTCTGCGCCGCTTTGGTATTTGTTGTTTAGCTGTACTTTTGTAGAGGTGGAGTCACAGAGACAGGCAGGCCTCCAGGCTGCTGTAGGCCCACCCAGTTCGAGCTTCTTTGTTTCTGCCGCCAAGCTGGCTGGCTGGCGGGCACCGTCCCCAGCCTGGCTGCCTTGCCCTGGGCAGACTGCTGTGCTGGCAAGGAGGGAGGTTCCATGGGCGTGGGACCCTCCTGTGGCCAGGTGTGGGATATATAATCTCCTGGTGTGCCATTTTGCTAAAACGGTAAACACAGTATTGGGGTGGGGTTCGATTCAGGTGTTGTGTGTGTCTCAGTTCCCTAAGACCATCCCTTCCCTTGTGTGCTTCCCAGGTGTGAGGGATCTCGCCCTGCTTCAGCTCTGGCTGGTTGGGCTGCAGCAGCTGACCAGCACCGGTGATTGTCGGCATGCCCTAGTGAGATGAAGCTGGTACCTCAGTTGAAAATGCAAGCTCGGCTGGGGCCTTGGTGGCTCAATGTAATCCCAGCACGGGAGGCGAGCCGGGCAGATCCACCCGAGGTCAGGAAGTCAAGACCATCCTGGCTAACCGCAGTGAAACCCGTCTCTACTAAAAATACAAAAACTGGCGGGTCTGCGGTGGCGCCTGTAGTCCCAACTACTGGGAGGCTGAGGCAGAGAATGGCGTGAACCCGAGGCCGGAGCTGCAGTGGCGAGATCGGCCTGCACTTCCCAGCCGCCTGGGCAGCAGAGCGAGACTCTGTCTCAAAAAAAAAAAAAAAAAAAAAAAAGAAAATGCAGAAATCCCTGCCTGTCTTCTGTGTGGCTCCAACGTAAAGAGCTGGAGACTGAGCTGTTCTATTCAGCCATGCCCTAAAATCTATTTTTTTTTTTTTGAGACAGAGTCTTGCTCTATCACCCAGGCAGGGTTTGAGTAATGATCACAGCTCACCTGCCTCAGTTCGCCATTCTCCAGCCTCAGCCTGTAGACACTAATTTGTTCTTTGTTTTGTTTTGTATTTTTTAGTAGAAACGGGGTTTTGCCATGTTAGCCAAGATGGTATCGATCTCCTGAACTCATGATCTGCCACCTCGGCCTCCCAAAGTGCTGGGATTACAGGCATGAGCCACCACAGCTGGCCGAATGTTACATTATTGTTGTTATAATTCCTGTTATCAGACAGGATGCTGTAGGAGTAGGTAGCACAAAAATCAGATAAAGGCATTGATGATCTTGCATTGAGTCCAGAGGTAGGACGTTCCAGGCACAGCTGGTTAAATCACAGCTGTTTTTCATCACTCTGCTCTGAATCTCCAGGTCAGCAATTGTTTCCTCACCAGTAGAGCTGACTTCACAACTCTAGATGTCATGCAGCCTCTAGCAAAGAAAGGGGAGGAGGCATTTCTAGCAAAGGATACAGGAGGTGGCTTTCGGGGATGGAGTCAGTAGTGTATGATGACTCAGACTGGATTCATGGAGAAAAGAAAGACATATTGTGTGCACACAGACACACACACAGACTCCACTCATGTATGTTTGGCTAATAGGCCACATCTAGATGCATTCCAGACATCATGGAACATAGTAGAAATGTCACACCAGGGGCCACCCACCTCGTACTGGGGCATTTCAAATTGTCTTATCTCTACCTAGGCCTCTCCATCGGATATCAAAGCTTTTGGCTGGGTTTAAATAGGTCAATAGGCTTTTGAGTAATTAGTGCTTTGAGGAAGCCATAGGCTATGATTCATCAAATGCTATGGCCTGTTCACTGTAAGCAGAATTTAATCTGTGAGCTACATCACATGAAAATAAAGTTGCCTAAAACCAAATACATTCAAATCATGGTGTTAGTAATGCAAGCAGGTAGGCTTTTCTTGCATGATTTGTGAAGTGGTTCTGAAGCAGAGGAGTTCCAGAAATCTTTTAAGCAACAGTGGTTTGAGGAAGATGACATCCATTTGGAGAGATATATTGATATATGAAATCCCCCAGTTTAGGAAAAAGACCTGGGTGTAACTCCTGGCTCCCACCCTTGTGTAAACTAGGACACATTTTTTTCCACTTCCCTGAAACTCAGTTTCACAGTCTTTAAAATGAACACGATGATATTTACTTTAGAGATTTAACAGGAGAATAAGTTAGGTGAAAAGTTAAACTGCCTGGCCTAGTAGCTGGCACTGGGAGAGTGTTCATGTAGTGGATTCAACAATGACCACTGAAAGACATGTCCACTGAGAACCTATGAATATGACCTTATTTGGAAAAAGGGTCTTTGCAGATGTAGTTAAGTTAAGGGTCTTGAGATGAGATTATCCTGGGTTGTCCCAGTGGACCCTAAATTCAATGACAAGTGTTCTTCTAATAGAAAGGCAAGGAAAGATTTGAGACACACACAGAAAAGAGGAGGCTATGTGACCCCAGAGGCAGCGAATGTTATATCCCTACTGTCTCCAGCAACAAGCACAGCACACATTAGGCATTCATTTGTTTCTTTTGTTTTGTTTTTTTCTTTGTTTTGATTTGTTAGTTGATTGGCAAAGCCAGTAACTGGTCCCAAGAATAAGTTAATATGATACTTCATGAGTCAGGACAGGCTTCCAAGCCACCTCCATATCTCAATGACTTAAAGCAACAAAGGACTATTTCTCACTAATGCTACCTGCCCAAGGAGAGTTGGCTCCACGTCATCCTCACTCTGAGACCCAGAGAACAGGAGCTATACCTTCCCATTATTTTGACTTCTTCCATAAGGCTGTTGGGTATGCAGAAAAGTGGGAGCTAAGGGATCCAGCATCAGCGTTTAATGCTATGCCTATCAAGTTACTTCTGCTACATACAATGACCAGAACCACTGACATGGGAAATTCCAATGCTCGGTGAACCAGAATTAGAGGAGATCTAGATATTGGGGAATATTAGAAATTCTACCACAGATATGGATGCAATGGTCTCTTTGCGTCCACATTATAAACATCACAGAGAATCCCAGTATGAATTGAAGAAGAATGAAATGATCACAAGCCTGGGAGCTTTCTATCTGGTTGTTACAGCCTAAATGTTGGCCCTGACCCATTCAACTCCACGATGTGGCTTTTATGGATTGTAAGAAGGCACTATACATTATTGTCATTTTGTTTTTCTTTTTCCAGACAACCTCTCCCCCCAACCACCAAGATTCATGGGAATTCAGGCCCCAAGAGCCCATTAACCTTAGAGGCTCCACAGGGTCCAGTCTAAAGAGCCCAGATCAATGAGATCAAGCAAACAGTTTCTCAGAAGTCTATAACAAAAAGCAGACGGCTGGCAGCCAGCATGAGACACCAAGATCTGTCTTTGTGGGCGGCTGGCAGGGGCCTGGGGGAGATGTCATTTTTTAACAGGCCTCAGAAGAAAATGGATTTTTTACCTGCTGAAGGAGCTACCAGTTAGCAAACATTGCTCTTCCAGGAAAACAAATACACAGTTGGGATACTCATTTTTCTTCCATTATTAAATATTGTTGGCTTGGTTTTAAAAGATTTCAAATACGGCGGCTCTTTAAAATCCCCTGCCTCCCTCCCTTTCTTCCTCCCCTTCTTGTCTCCCTGCCCTTTGATGGAGTTTCGGCGCCCACATGCATGGCAACAACCACTATTTCATCTTAAATTTCTATAGCAGAAAATGTAGGTCACTGATCTTACAGGTGGCCTAGTTTCCTGGCTCTAAATAGAAATCTTTCCCCAGGTTGAGGCTTTTTTCTAGGTTTATGTCTAATAAAAGTATAACCTGCTTAGCCAGGCCAAACAAACTGAGCTCTGACCTCCTGTCCACCCAGCTGCTGAATGATTTTGCAGCTTTAGGATTGTCCAAGGCCACAGTTATCCTCAAAAAGCAGCTTGAGGGCCAGAACGTGCCTCTGAGGTCACAGGTGACAGAGCCTATAAAGGAGAAGGGGCAGCTCTCACTCCGCCTGGCAAAGCAGAGGTGGGGGAACTAAGGTTTGTTAGACGCTCACCCATGCTGGGCACTTCTGTACTTCTTCACATTTCATTTTGTCCGCGTTAGCTCAAGGTCGTTCTCCTTCCCCACGCTTTTCGTTCCTCCTTTCTTTCCCCCTTCTTTCCTCCCTTTCCTTCCTCTCTTCCTTCCCTTTCTTATTTCCTTCCTTCCTTCTATTCCTTCCTTTCCTTTCTTCCTCCCTTCCTTTCCTCCCGCCCTTCCTTCTTTCCTTTCTCCCTCCATCCCTCCTTCCTTCCTTTTCTTTCTTCCTTCCTTCTTCCCCTTCCTTCCTTTCTTCTTTCTTTCCTTCTTTTCTTTCTTTTATCCTTCCTTTTTTCTTTCTCTCTTTCTTCCTTTCTTTCTTCATTCTTTCCTTCCTCTCCCTCCCTTCCTTCCTTTCTTTCTTTCTCTTTCTTTCTTTTTCCTTCTATTTTCAATGCACAAGTAAACCAAGTTTATTGTAGAAAATTGGAAAACACAGAGGAGCTCAAAGAAAAACAAATTATCCATACTACCAGAGAAAAAACAGGCCAGCATTTCTTTGTGCATCTTTCCAGGTATTTGGCTATATGTATATACTGACAATGACTTATGTTTAACAAAGTTTGGATCATAATAGTCTGTGGTCTGGTTTGCTCCCTTAACCTATACTGTCATGCTTTTTTCTGGTCAATTTACGTATGTGTATGTGCATATGTAACCTTGAGAATTTTTTTAAAGAATTTTTAATTTAATTTTTTTCTTCAACTTTTATTTTAAATTCCTGGGTACATGTGTATGATGTGCAGGTTTGTTACATAGGTAAACACGTGCCATGGTGGATTGCTGCACAGATCAACCCATCATCTAGGTATTAAGCCCAGCATGCATTAGCTATTCTTCCTGATGCTCTAACTTCTGCCAACCCCACTCCCAACAGGCCCCAGTGTGTGTCGTTCCCCCCCGCCATATGTTCATGTGTTCTCATTATTCAGCTCCACTTATAAGTGAGAACATGTGGTATTTGGTTTTCTGTTCCTGGGTTAGTTTGCTGAGGATAACAGCTTCCAGCTTCATCCATGTCCCTGAAAAGGACATGATCTTGTTCCTTTTTATGGCTGCACAGTATTCCATGGTATACTTGTACCACATTTTCTTTATCCAGTCTATCACTGATGGGCATTTGGGTCTATATCTTTGCTATTGTGAATAGCACTGCAAAGATATGCATGCATGTATCTTTATAACAGAATGATTTGTATTCGTTTGGGTATGTACCCAGTAATAGGAGTGCTGGGTCAAATGGTACTTCTGCTTCTAGATCTTTGAGGAATTGCCACACTGTCTTCCACAATGGTTGAACTACTTTACATTACCTTGGGATGTTTTTCTAAAATAACAAAATTATGTAAAATAAATTCTAACCTGAAAGAGATAGCTCATCATTTTTTAAAGATTATTTCATTTAGGTTTTATAAAACATTCAGGCAGGCAGCTAGTGGACCTTAGCCTGGGTAAGTGCCAGGTACATGGTCTTTTTCAAGTAAGCATGAGGTCAGCCCCCTCAGCAGGGAGCACTGCAGGAGAAACTGGCTCTCCTGCTGTTTCCCGTGCCAGTTGGAGGGTGTGTGAGGGCATCTGGTGAACCTGTGTCCTTGCCTCTCCCAATTTTTCCACCCACCTTAAGTCCCTCTGTGACTCTGCAGCCTTGCTGGATGGACGATCACCTTTCTGCAGCCCCCTTGACATGGAAACGAAAGCCCATGCATGGGTCACATGCTCCAAAAGTTCCAGCCAACTAGCACCTGGTCTCTGTGTGCACACCCAGCCACTGCTGCTCCCTCCTCTGCACTTCAAACAGAGGCCTGTTGCTTGTCCAGCAACTCCAGAGCAAACCAGAAGACTCCATTGCTTCCCACTCCTTCACCTCTGAAGTCCTAACCCCTAGCAAGTTTTTCCTTCCTTGTGTAGGCGCCCTTAGTTACAGGGAGCCGTGACAAGTTTGCTTTTGCCTATAGTTACTCCTTTGTCATAATCATTCTTTATATTAGACTTTCTCTGTTTGATCTGCTGTGTAGTTTCCT
Source organism: Papio anubis (assembly GCF_008728515.1). Lineage (NCBI taxonomy): Eukaryota > Metazoa > Chordata > Mammalia > Primates > Cercopithecidae > Papio > Papio anubis. Next base: position 96,598,816 of record NC_044982.1, read on the forward strand.
GATTGGACCTGGACTGTCACAGTCAGGCTCCTGACTCAGCTCTCTAACATTGCAGTTGCATGTGATAAGCCACACGGCCCAAATTGGGCCCATTTATACCAATGCCCAAATGGTGGCGGGCACAGAGTTCATCTGCCCCAGCAAAATTTTACCTCCCACCCACAGTGTTCTGAAGGATACCCTTTAGGCCCCTCCTGGGCCAGCCCCTGGGTCACTGTGCAGCCCAGGGCCTCTTCTCCTGCACTTGCTCCCCAACTGCAGTCTCCGCCTACCACAAAAACAGTTTCCTTGGCCCCTGACCTTTACATCTTGCTCAAAAGTGCTCACACTGGCTGGGCGCAGTGGCTCACACCTATAATCCCAGCACTTTAGGAGGTCAAGGCAGGTGGATCACTTTAGGTCAGGAGTTTGAAACCAGCCTGGCCAACATAGCAAAACCCCATCTCTATTAAAAATACAAAAAACGAGGTTGTGGCAGGAGAATCACTTGAACCTGGGAGGTGGAGGTCGTAGTGAGCCGAGATCGCGCCACTGCACTCCAGCCTGGGCAACAGAGCGAGACCCCTTCAAAAAAAAAAAAAGGCACTCACACCATAATCTCACCTCTTTCCATGGCTTCTTGAACTTTAGTGGCTCAGCCTTAGTCACCACTCCCAAAACAGTCTCCTGGATATCTCCGAATTTGACCCAAACTACAGCTGTGCAAGGAAAAGCAGGAGCTCTTCTCCTCCATTTAACAGATGAAGAAACTGAGGTTCCAAGTTTCAATGCTGATTCACACAGAGAACAAATGGCATTTCCCAGAAGTGAATCTTCTGATGTCTAGCCCAGGGTACTGCTGACACATCACTGAATCACTCTCTCTTATTGGGTGAGAAATGCTTGTTTCTACACACCTATAGGTAATCTAAAGTCACCTGAAGGGTTTGAACCTCAATCTAAACAGGGCCTCCACATCACATTTGGCTGCACAAGTTAAGCCCTGTTCAGCTGAGAGCTTCTGTAGGAGCTGAAATTCAGCCTGTGCCCTGCATGGTAAGCCACACACTGAGCATAGGGCTGAATCAGCCCAGGAAAATGCATCATCTTGGCATTTGACAAGCCATAAGAGGCATTTTTATGAAGTTTCCACAACCACATGGAGCTATGCTAGCAGCTAAGGTAGCCCAGATTTAATGCCATTTGCGGGTATCCCTAGCTTTGGCTTTGGGCAGTGTGGAGTCAACATTCTATGGGACTCCTGGGCAAGGTACCTGATGGGTGGGTAGCAAAACAGAGGGAAAAGAAGAGAAATCCTTGCTATCAACCTAAGTCATTTGTTCCTACAAACATCCCTGATTCATGCTACATTCTGTCTGTCTCTCAGACATCTGTCTTTCCAAATGCTCATGGATACACCCCTCTTGCTGGTATCTAATGCTGTTGGCCCTGCAACTTTCTGTACTCCTTTCATGCCAGGTTTGGGAGCACTGGAATCCCTCTGGCCCACCCTGTCCCAGTGGAGCACGGACATCTCCATAAAGCTGCATATCTTCATGGGCTCTGTGCAACCATTCCCCCTCCAAACTCTCTGCCTGTTATAGTTTGGACCTGTGTCCTCACCCAAATCTCATGTTGAATTCTAATCCCCAGTGCTGGAGGTGGGGCCTGGTGGGAGGTGATTAGATCATGGGGATGGTTTCTTATGAATGGGTGATATGGTTTGGCTGTGTCCCCACCCAGATCTCATCTTGAATTTCCATGTGTTGTGGGACAGACCAGTGGGAGATAATTGAATCATGGGAGTGGATCTTTCCCAAAGCTGTTCTCGTGATAGTGAATAAGTCTCATGAGATCTGGTGGTTTTAAAAAGAGGAGTTCCCCTACACAAGCTCTCTCTCTGTCTTTGCCTGCTGCCATCCATGTAAGAAGTGACTTGCTCCTCTTTGCCTTCTGTCATGATTGTGAGACCTCTCCAGCCATATGGAACTGTAAGTCCATTAAATCTCTCTTTCTTTGGTAAACTGCCCAGTCTCAGGTATGTCTTTATCAGCAGAGTGAAGATGAATTAATACAGTAAATCAGTACCAGTAAAAAGGGGCATTGAAGAAAAGATACCCGAAAATGTGGATGTGATTTTGGAACTGAGTAACAGGCAGAAGTTTGGAACACTTTGGAGGCTCAGAAGAAGACAGGAAAATGTGGGAAAATTTGGGACCTCTTAGAGACTTGTTGAATGGCTTTGACAAAAATACTGATAGTGATATGGACAATAAGGTCCAGGCTGTGGTGGTCTCAGATGGAGATAAGGAACTTGTTGGGAGCTGAAGCAAAGGTGACTCCTGTTATGTTTTAGCAAAGAGACTGGTGGCATTTTGCCCCTGCCCTAGAGATTTGTGAAACTTTGAACTTGAGAAAAATGATTAGGGTGTCTGGCTAAACAAATTTCTAAGCAGCAAAGCATTCAAGAGGTGACTTGGGGGTTGTTAAAGGAATTCAGTTTTATAAGGGAAGCAGAGCATAAAAGTTCAGAAAATTTGCAACCTGACAATGTGACAGAAAATAAAATCCCATTTTCTGAGGAGAAATTTAAGCTGGCTGCAGAAATTTGCATAAGTAATAAGGAGCCAAATGTTAATCCCCAAGACAATGGGGTAAATGTCTCCAGGGCATGTCAGAGGTCTTCATGGCAGCCTCTTCCATCACAGGGCCAGAGGTCTAGGAAGAAAAAATGGTGTTTTTGGGCCAGGCTCAGGGTCCCCATACTGTGTGCAGTCTAGGGACCTGGTGCCCTGCATCACAGTCACTCCAGCCATGACTAAAAGCACCAAGGTATAGCTCAGGCCATGGCTTCAGAGGGTACAAGCCCCAAGCCATGGCAGCTTCCACATGGTGTTGAGAAGTGCTCAGAAGTCAAGAATTGAGGTTTGGAAACCTTTGCCCAGAGGATGTGTGGAAACGCCTGGATGTCCAGGCAGAAGTTTGCTGCAGAGGTGGGACCCTCATGGAGAACCTCTAGTAGGGCAGTGCGGAAGAGAAATGTGGGATTGGAGCCCCCACACAGAGTCCCTACTGGGGCACTACCTAGTGGAGCTATAAGAAGAGGACCACCATCCTCCAGACCCCAGTTAATGGTAGAGCCACTGGCAGCTTGCACCGTGCACCTGGAAAAGCTGCAGATACTCAACACCAGCCATTGAAAGCAGTCAGGAGGGGGGCTATACCCTGCAAAGCCACAGTAGGGAGCTGCCCAAGCCAATGGGAACCCACCTCTTGCATCAGCATAACCTGAATGTGAAAAATGGAGTAAAAGGACATCATTTTGGAGCTTTGAGATTTGACTGCCCCACTGAATTTTGGACTTGCATGGGGACTTTAGCCCTTTTGTTATAACCAATTTCCCCCATTTGGAAGGGCTATATTTACCCAATGCCTGTACCCCCATTGTAACTAAGAAGTAACTAACTTGCTTTTTATTTTACAGGCTCATAAGTGGAAGGGACTTGCCTTGTCTCAGATGAGACTTTGGACTGTGGACTTTTTAGTTAATGCTGAAATTAGCTAAGACCTTGGAGGACTGTTGGGAAGGCATGATTGGTTTTGAAATGTGAGGACACGAGATTTGGGAGAGGCCAGGGGCAGAATGATATGGTTTGGCTGTGTCCCCACCCAAATCTCATATTGAATTCCCACGTGTTGTGGGAGAGACCTGGTGAGAGGTAATTGAATCATGGGAGTAGGTCTTTCCTGTGCTGTTCTCATGTTAGTGAAAAGTCTCATGATGAGATCTGATGGTTTTATAAGGGGGAGTTTCCCTGTACAACCTCTCTCTTCCTACTGCCATCCATGTAAGATGTGACTTGCTCCTCCTTGCCTTCCACCATGATTGTGAAGCCTCTCCAGCCATGTGGAACTGTAAGTGCATTAAACCTCTTTCTTTTGTAAATTGCCCAGTCTTGTATATGTCTTTATCAGCAGTGTGAAAATGGACTAATACAATGGGTTAGCACTATCCCCTTGGTGCAACTCTTTGCAGTAATCCAGATCTGTTGTTTAAAAGTATGTAGTACCTCTCCCCTCTCTCTCAGTCCTGCTCCTGACATGTAAGACACCTGCTCCCCCTTTGCCATCCACCATGAGTAAAAGCTCCCTGATGCCTCCCCAGAAGCAGATGCTGCCATGCTTCTTGTACAGCCTGTGGAACAATGAGCCAATTAAACCTCTTTTCTTTGTACATCACCCAGTCTCAGGTATTTCTTTATGGCAATGCAAGAACAGGCTAACATACTTCTTCCCCAGCAGGAGGAAGGGCACAGGAGCAGGATCCCTAGACAATCTGGATTTCCCTTCATCTCTCCTTCCTTCCCCAAGCCCAACCACATATTCTCTAGACTAGGTAAGATAAGCCTTACTCTTTCTCATGTTCCTCCAAAACACTTTGTTCACTAGTAGGCTTTCACTATGGGCTTCAGCTTTGGGAGGCTAAAATCCAGGGAGTTCCTCTTTGTTTGGCTTTAAACCCTGTCCATGCCCCTGGGGCAAAGGACCCAGAAAGGTCTGGCCACCTCAGTGGGGTAAAGAGTTACTAAGAGATACAAGGAGGGTAAAAAATATAAAGGTTGGGAGTTCAGAAATATTATCACACTGCACAGTTTTACTGAAGTAACCATACCACAGAACGAAAAGTCTGTCTCTCCTGATGTGGTAGCAGCACAATCCGAAGGCTCTTGCCTCCAGTGCCTCCAGTGACAAGTACTGACCATCCCAACATCATGACTGAGTTGCTGGTTATCATGGTCAGTTCAAAACTTCATTCAGAATGATGTGAAGAGTCTTGGTCAGTTTGTGTGAAATGAGCAGACTAAGATATCCCCGTGCTATCTGAGACCTTCTGAAAAGCCCTTCATATAGTCAATACATTTTTCCTAAGCCTCAGAAATGAGATGACTCCATGCTCAAAGAGATACTAAGGAATTGTTTTAGAATCCAAGCAAAAACACCAGGACAATGTGTTAGGAACTCAGACATGGAGCCAAAGAAGAGACTGAAAAACTTGCTCCTTGGAAGTCCTGTAAAAGTCCTATATCCTTTTCCCAGTCACATCCCCAGTTTACCTGCTGTCCCCACCACCACCAGAAAGAGAGAAGAAAACTAATTCTAGCTGACAGCACATCTAATGGAAGCATCCACCAGGTTGCCCTAAAATTGCTCCCTGAACAATAAAAATCAAATATTGGGGGATGATGAAGGTCTCAGAGATAGCTCCAAATGCAAAACTTCCCAGTGGAAAGTGCTCTGGACAGGTCAAAGGCAAATCCACTACCCTAAAGTCCAGGAGACCCCACATGTCTGAGGCTAAGGCTGAAGGTACTCCATGAAAAACTTGCCCCACAATGCCAGCACCAGGGAAACATCAGCCTTACCTCTCTGCTCCCCTGTCCTGACAAACTTCAGTCTCTGCTCCCAAGAAAACCCCTAGCACGCAGGTCAAGGAAGAGTGGAACACTTGTGCTTACTCTTCTGAAGGGACTGAAGTGAAACCCAGATGGCTCATGTCAACCTTTAAGGATTCAGAAAGAACAACTCTTAGCAGTGGTCCAGCCTGTCCAGTCTGAAGCGGTGATTCTAACACACATCCTCTATTCTCACTAGCAGACAAGCCTTAGAGGATCAGAGGGACCGGGGAGGGTGTACTCTAAATTTTCCTGCACCATATTGACCTCTGGTCACAAGTTAACTCAGGAGGAGGCAAAGGACTCAGGCTGATCAGTTTGCAGAAATCCAAAGGACGCTATTCAGAATCTTCAGAGTTTAGAATTCTTTACCACCAAACACCGACAGAGGAAATAAGCTTCAGAAATGCTTAGACCCACTCGCCTTCCCTAACCTCTTGCTGAGCCTAGTGGTTTCCACCAGGAATTACAGGACATATTGCTTTGCTTGGTAGGAGGGAGTTGTTTCAACAGGACTTTTCTTTTTATGAATTTCAGGGCTGACATTCTAGCCAATATATTTAACATCAGCTTCACCCTGTTAAGTTCTGAGCAATTGATTTCTTCATCTAAAGAGAGAATGGCCAGATTTTCCACTTGTTTTGGCCCCGGTTTTGGCCCATATTACTAAAATAGAGCCCAGACTGTCCATGCATTTCGCTCTGTCCACCCACAGCTTTCCAGAAGCCTCTCACTTCACCAAACATGTGTCTAATTCTGGGTGCCTCTTGAGTTGTTGCAGAAGCCTCACAAGCTCCTCAGCTTGGCCTCCAAAAGCCTCCGGGAAATATGTCCCATGCTTTGTGCAGTATTCGTGGTCATCCTTAGTGGGGAAACAAGATGTGGAGCTGTGGAGGAGTTATTAGTGTTTCTCAAACTTGAATAATATATGTACCCCCTTTGAAATGCATTTTTTTTCTTTTGAACCCCTCTAGTGTTGACCCGTTTTTATTATTGTGTTAGCTGCAATCAAAAAACCCAACACTGGCTTGAAAAAAAGGGGGGATATTCAGATTCAAACAAATGAGCACCCCTGGGGTACATCAGCTATCAGGACAGTGCAGATAAGTTTTTAGCTCCCTTTTCTGTGACTCAGCACCGTGATCCTCCCTTCCAGCTTGTCCTAGCCCTGCCACACAATGGCTGCTAGGAGCACTAGGGGGCCCTGGGCTTGTTTTTGCTCATATCCATGAGACAGAACCCTGTTGCCTACCCCTAAACCAGTCACTGAGGGCTAAGCAATGTTTGGAGGTGATATCTTAGGACATCACTTATGTAACCAATCACTATGGCAAGGAGGAGCAGGGTCCCCCTGCTTGGTCTAGGCATCTAAGCCAATTATAGCCTACCCCTGCAGCTGGAGGTGTGCCACACCCACCCAACCAATCAGCTGCTACAGAGTTGGATGGAGAAATAGGGATGTTGGGGGACCAACCACGTGTCCATGTAATCACCACGTGCTGGACTTTGGTGAGTCTGTACACAGGTGCGTTCTTCAGCTTGCCCCTGCTGTGCTCTGCTCTGCTCTGCTCTGTATCACCAGGGCGTTGTGTATGTGTGAATGTGTGTACATGCACACACGTGTGCAGCAGAGAGGGTCTGATCCTTGCAGACTGCATTTCCCAGTATTCACGTCAGCTGGCTTCTGCTGGATTAAGCCGATGGAGGCATTATTAAAGAAGTGGAGGGCAGGGGAATGGGAGAAATTGGAGTGTTTCTCCCCCTCTCTGCCAGCCTCAGGCAGTTCCTCTGGAGACAGCTACATCTCCTGTAAGGCTCTAGCTCTCCCAGACAGGCTCTTCATTGTAACCCCAGCCTCCGGGCTTGCCTTTGTCCCTCCAGCCTAGGGGTGGGGTGGCTTCCTCCTATTGGTAGTCTCCTAAGTGTCTTGCCATCAGCAATCTCACCACCTGTGTAACCACTTCCTAGTGTGGAATTGCCTTTTTTTCCCCAAATATTTAGAATGGTTTCTGTTTTCCTGGTGGAACTCTGTTACACTCCTAAATATTACAAACATCAAACCAGGCGTAAGCTCTGTATGCATAAGACTCTTACAGAAGCGCAATAAAATTCAAAATAACATTAACACAACATGATAGACCATACAGACTACATTATTTGGCTGAAACCAAATTCCCTCTTGAAATGTGCATAAGTCTGTCTACTGTAGTGCAGGTTCTTTCTGAGCTCAGCAGGCTTATGCCACCAATGTTATACAACATGACTTGTTTCTTTCACTACTTTTCTTTATTGAATTTCTGTAAAACTTTTATTCATAGACTATCAACATTGATTGCTGGCTTTCACATGCAAAAAAAAAAAAAAACATTGTAAAGATGAGCTCTGAAAACTCATAGTCCAACTTAGCTACAAGGTCATCATCCAGATATTCCAAAATTTGTATCTATAATATTTTTACTATTAAAATAAAAACATGACATTTAAAAATATACAGTGAGAGAAACATGGATGTGGTTTTCACACAGACAGTCATAAGTGGAGAAGAGCCCTGGGCCAAATTTCACAGTTCCTAAATTGACATTATTGTGTGCAGACTATGTGCCAGGGACACCCTAATTAATCCTAACAACAATCCTTCAAGGCAGGTATTATAATTTTCATTTTACAGATAAGGAAGCAAGCTCAAAGAAATTAAGTGACTTGCCTATAGTCTCTAGAAGGAGGCAGAGGCTCTCACATTCTCAAATCTGTATTATGCCTCTTCATTCACCTCATTTCCTCTTCTTTCCTATGGAGGAAGTTAGATTGCAAAATCCATTCATTCATCCCATATTTATTCACACTCACTGATATGGTTTGGCTGTGTGCCCACCCAAATCTCATCTTGAATTATAGTTCCCATAATCCTCACATGTCATGGGAGGGACCCTGTGGAAGGTAATTGAATCATAAGGGTGGTTACTCCCATGCTGTTCTGACAGTGAGTCAGTTCTCATGAGATCTGATGATTTTATAAGGGATTTCCCCGTTCACTTTCCACTTCTCTCTCCTGCTGCCTTGTGAAGAAGGACGTGTTTGCTTCCCCTTCCACCATGATTGTAAGCTTCCTGAGACTTCACCAGCCATGCAGAACTGTGAGTCAATTAAACCTGTTTCCTTCATAAATTACCCAGTCTCAGGCATTTCTTCATAGCAGCATGAGAACAGACTAATACACCCACCATGTATCAGGCACTGTTCTAAGCACTAGATACAACAGTGAGCAAAACAGACAAAAACCTGCCCAGTAAGGTTTACATTCTAGTGAAGCAATTGGAAAATAAACAACACTGATAAGTAAAACATGTGGTACACAGATACTGCCACAGGTCAGGGAAGCTTGGAAGAGGTAGGATGTTGTTGAGAAAGGGCTGGGATTTTAGATAGGGTAGTCAGGGAAGTCTTTTGAGCAAAGATCTGAGGGAAGTGAAGGAACAAGACATACAGACATCTGGGAGCAGAATGTTTTGGGCAAAGGAGACAGCCAGTGCAAAGGGGAACATGCCTGGAGACCAGTGTGGCTGGAGCAGAGATAACTAGGGGATGCAGCAAGCGACAAGTGTATTAGTCTGTTCTCACACTGTTGATAAAGACATACCCGAGACTGGGCAATTTACAAAAGAAAGAGGTTTATTGGACTTACAGTTCCACATGGCTGGGGAGGCTTCACAAATCATGGCAGAAGGCAAGGAGGAGCAAGTCACATCTTACATGGATGGCAGCAGGCAAAGAGAGAGCTTGTGCAGAGAAACTCTCACATTTTAAAAACATCAGATCTCGTGAGACTGTTCACTATTGTGAGAACAGCATGGGAAAGACTTGCCCCTGTGATTCAATCATCTCCCACTCAGTCCCTCCCACAGTACCTGGGAATTATGGGAATTACTAGAGGAGATTTGGGTGGGGACACAGAGCCAAACCATATCAACAAGTCAGCGGGAGTGGAAAGTCAGACACACAGGGCCTGGAGGTTATGTGAGGACTCTGGCTTTCACTCTGAGTGAGACTCAATGCCACTGGAAAGTTCTGAGCAGAATCACTCTGGCTATGTGGACAAGAGATTGTAACAGCCAAGGATGGAAGCTAGAAGACCAGTTAGAAGGCCCTTACAGTAAATCCAGGTAAGAGGTGATAGTGTGAAAGGAAAATATCTTGGGCCCCCAGAATCACTAAGCTAAAGGGAAAATTGAAGCTGGGAACTGCTTAGGAAAAACCTGTCTCCATTCTATTCAAAGTCATCCCTTTGCTCACTGAGATAAATGTATATCTGATTGCCTTCTTTGGAAAAGCTAATCAGAAACTCTCCTTTGCCCAAATTTTCTCTCACCTACCTGTGACCTGAAAGTGCCCCCCGCCCCACTTTGAGTTGCCTTGCTTTTACTTTGAGTTGTTCCATCTTTCCAGACCAAACCAATGTTCATTTTACATATGTTGATTGATGTCTCATATCTCCCTAAAATGTATAAAACCAAGCTGTGCTCTGACCACCTCGGACACATGTCATCAGGACCTCCTGAGGCTATCATAGGTGTGCATTCTCAACTTTGGCAAAATAAACTTTCTAAATTAACTAAGACCCATCTGAAATTTTCAGGGTTCACAATAGTAATAGAACCAGGTGGTAAATGGTAGAAAGTAATTGAATCCTGCATATATTCAGGGTATGCAATAGGGCCAGACACACCTTACCCTTCACCCTTTCTGGCCAATCCACTTACAAGGACCCAATTCTATCAATCCAGGTAGCCACAAAAGGACCCCAGCATCAACACAGCCCAGAGTAACCCTGCCCCACAGAATTTTCTGCAATGACGGAAATGCTCTGCCCTCTCCAATATGGTAGCCACCAGCCATATCTAGCTATTGAGTACTTGAGATGTGGCCAATAAGAGGGATTGGATTTTTCATTTGACTTTTTAACTAATTTAAATTTTACTAAACCATTTGGACAGTGCAGCTCTAGAGAATCAGTCTGATAAATTGAGTCCAGGCAGCTTTTGCCCCTCGCTGGGATGCACTGGGAAGACAATCACCTGTGCTGTCATTATGTATACTCCAATCTCAATCAGCAGACAGGAGTCGGAGTGCCTTTGAGAAATGGTGGTGATGTGAATAAAGTGCTAATTTTATCTCTGAAATGGGCCATTAATAAATAACAAAGTGTTTATAAATATGCAAAACACACAATTAGTCAATTCTGACAAGTCTCTGTGATGGGATCCTTAAAGCATGCCCTAAAATGAAGGGTGGAGGAACCAAAATAAATTTAGTTTCTCTTTAAACCCTACAAGCAATGAATGCTGAATAATTTACTTCTGAGAATTGTAACACAAAAGCAAGTCATTTACAGGTTCCTCTGAACATGAGCAGCACATTCTAATTTAATTCATGTATGTGGAAGCCCATTATAAAAAGGAAATGAGTTACCAATGAGAGTGACGGCAGATGGCAGCTGTTTTTGCACTACTTCATGGACCCTGAATTACTCCAATTATCATTTTATTTAAGCCCAGAAGGCCATAAGAAATAAGTTACTGACTCCACTGAAATATGCCTCCCTTACACATATAAACTAGAACCTGCAATAGGTACATTATTCAAACAGTTTCTTGCAGCAACAGGCACCAACCCAGAGGCCAAAGGCGAAGAAATCCTGCAGTCCACTTGGGCTGTGGTGAGGCCCCCTTCTGAAGATATTTGAGGAAGAGCCCTCTTTAGCAAATGAGATACTCTCTAGTACTGCCCTTTCTAAAACCCTTCTTAGCATACTTGCTTCATTCGTCTCCCAGCAAGGGACACCGTCTTGACCCTTGTTCCCCAAACCATAAAACTGACATTATTTTTTACTCTTATTTCTCCCTGATTCCAGTCTAGTTGTGTCACTGGAAAAAAAAAGAGTCTCGTAACTGGTGCTTCTATCTCCTGCCCCAGCTTCTTTCTCCAATCCATTCTTCACATAGCAGTCTGTGATGCACCTGTGTCCAGAGACATTTCCAGCACATGGTAGAGCCTCATAAAAAATCGTGGAGGAAATGAATGATGTTTGAGGCAAATGAATTAAGTATTGGAAAGGAGTTTGATTTTGACTCGGAGAGTCATGGGAAGCCATTGAAGGGTTTTGGGTAGAAGGGTGTCTTAACCTGGTTTATAAATTGTCAGTGTCCTCCAGCCAAGACCACCAGGAACATACCTGTGGTTAAACAAGTTGGGTTTATTGATTCACTGCAGTCATGGGGAACTGTAGGGTATCCCAGTAAGAGGGTATTTGAAGTTACAGGATTTGGACTTATGTTAGATAATTGTGCTTAGAAGATTCAAGGAAGGCTTGCTCTGGAATAGATGCTGTCAGAAAGCAGAGGTAATTCTGTGATTCGATTTCTTAATAAATCTTATCCTAAGATGAGAGGAAAAGAATGAGGCTAAAACTGTGATTGGTCAAACAGTAACTCATGATAGAATGGAAGTCTGTTTGCTCATCTTGTGGTTTGGACAATGTTTACATTTTTGTCTCTCTCCAGACATGATTACATAGTGGTCCTGTTTTTGTCTTGATCTATCAGGGTCACAGAGTGGCCTTGCTTGATGTTGGGGTTTTATGACATTTTATGTTGGATGAAAGAATGCCAAAGGCCCAGCTGTGAGCACCTGGCCAGGTCGTACAGACACCACAGCCCTCTGGCAGTGCCAGACCAGCTCCCAGCTGTCAGGGGCTGCGTTTGTCTGTCTCAGTGCTAATAAGATAAAGCATAGACGCTGTTAGGAGGATGCTACAGTAATCCTGTTAGAGACGATGGTGGCCTGCATTAGGGTGACTGCAGGTGACGAGAAGTGATTGGATTCAGGACACATGGATGGTTATAGTTCTCACTCAAACTATATTTGCTTTTCAGCTCCTCAGAAGGACCTTGCTCCATCCAGGCCCTTCCTGGAGCAGTGTTGTTCAGCCCTTTCTTTACCCACACAACCACCCAACCCTTTTCTACCTCACATATTCATTTTCCTCCTTTTCAAATGTTACCTCCACCAGAAAACATTCTCAGCCCTCCCATCCCAAGTCTGGGTTAGCTGTCCCTCCTCTGCTTTCACAATCTCTTCTCATTATTTTGGTTTACTTACCTGGATCCCCTGCTAGACTGACAACTGCAGCAGGGAAGAAGTGATGTCTTGTTCACTAGGTGTACCCAGGTTCCATCACATAATAGATGCTTAATATTAAATGAATCAATGCTTCACTGATATTGATAGCTTCCTCTAGACCGGTTTCCAGGAAGTAATTATCTACTCCCAACTATCACGCCATAATGTCATTCCAAAACTAAGCTGCCTTTTCTTTTGTGCATACCCGCCAGATAATGTGATATTCCTGGCACTGCTGTGTATATTCAGCTTTCCTGAAAAGTAAATCTATAAACCACTGAAATAGCAGAAGTGACTATGGGATACTATCCTTAAGTGGCAGTAAGTGCCTTGGCTGTGAATGGTTTCAATTTGATTTGTTAGTAGAGCTGGGATATATTTACAGACTTTCTATTCCTTACGATTTTGTAGGTCAAAAATAGCATCCTCTGTTTTGTCATTCGTTCATTCGAGAACTAATTTTCAAGAGACAGTGCCAGGCATTATGGTAGAATCTTCTGGAGCATTAGGGGTGAAATCAGAGATAAAAATATCTGATCCAGTGGGGTCCACGTGATAATGCACAGGAGAAGCAATAAGGAAATAGAGAAATAAAACACACTGAATTTAAATAGTGACACATGCTAATGAGGAAAACAAAAGCAGGAGGAAAATATAAAATGTTATGGGGGCTGGGCGCAGTGGCTCACACCTGTAATCCTAGCACTTTGGGAGGCTGAGGTGGGCCAATCACCTGAGGTCAGCAGTTTGAGACTAGCCTGGCCAACATGGTGAAACTTCGTCTCTACTCAAAATATGAAAATTAGCTGGGCATGGTGGTACATGACTGTAATTCCAGTTACTCGGGAGGTTGAGGCAGGAGAATCCCTTGAGCCCAAATGGTGGAGGTTGCAATGAGCCAAGATCATGCCACTGCACTCCAGTCTGGGTGACAGAGTGCGACTCTGGCTCAAAAAAACAAACAAAAAAAAATTACAGCGGTTGGGGAATTTCAAGTAGCATCTCTAGAAAATGCTACACTGAGAAGGTCATTCAGAGGAAAGGCTTGAAGGAAGTGAAGGTTTCCAGCCCAGCCAACGTCTTGGGGTGGCACTGCTGGCCAAGGCCACAGCCAGTGCCAAGGCCCTGAGGCAGGCAAGTGCCCAGTGTGCTTTATGCAGATCAAGATCTGGCTAGGGCAAGGGAAAGGGGAGGCATGGAGAAGTCAGAAGGGCCTTCAAGGCTCTGTGGATTTCTAGATGAGATGGAGAGCCTTCTGAGAGTTTGGGTGACAATTGAATATTGGAAATAATATCACACGCTAAAACAGTCTGATGTTTTCTAGGATTAAAAACAAGTAAAAATGCATATCTTTCTATTGTTGGTCATTCCCTACAATATAGCGATTTTATAAACTTTTTTTGGTTAGTAAATATAATATGATCATTATAAAAGATATGGAAAATACAAACACAATAAATAGGAAAATAAAAACCAATTGCTTTCTTACCAGTCAATGGTAGCCATTGTTATTTTTAGCATATTTTCTATCTTTACATATATGTGTTGTATTAGTTCGTTTTCACACTGCTGATAAAGACATACCCAAAACTGGGAACAAAAAGAGGTTTAATTGGACTTACAGTTCCACGTGGCTGGGGAGGCCTTAGAATCATGATGGGAGGTGAAAGGCACTTCTTACATGGTGGTGGCAAGAGAAAAATGAGGAATAAGCAAAAGCAGAAACCCCTGATAAACCCATCAGATCTCATGAGACTTACTCATTATCATGAGAATACCATGGGAAACACTGGCCCCCATGATTTAATTATCTTCCCCTGGGTCACTCCTACAACACTTGGGAATTCTGGGAGATACAATTCAAGTTGAGATTCGGTGGGGACACAGCCAAACCATATCATGTGTATTGCCTAAAATTTATCCAAAGAACATATATATGTACACATCCATACATATATCTATATATATGCATATACAATCAATCAGCCCTCCAGATCCATGGGTTCCACTTCCATGGATTCAACCAACCTCAAAATAGAAAATATTTGGGGAAAACAATAAAAAATAATACAACAAAAATTTTAAGACAATATAGTCTAACAGCTATTTCCATTGCATTTACATTTTATTAGGTATTATAAGTAATCTAGAGATGATTTAAAGTATACAGGAGGATTGCATAAGTTATAAGCAAATACTACACCATTTTATATCAGGGACTTGAGCACCTGTGGATTTTGGTATCTGCAGCAGTCCTGGATCCAATTCCCTAAGGATACTGAAAGACAACTCTATGTTACTTGAGACTTTTCCTTCATAATCATGAACGTATTTGCAATGTCATTAAAAATTCTTTTAAACCACATTTTCAGTGGTTCCAATGGGTTTCATCGCATAAATGAACCATAATTTCCATATCATACACCTCAGTCCTTTGCTCTCCTATGCAGCAGCAGCTCTACTCACAAAACTGACAAAATTCTAAAGGATTAAGCCCAATTATTCTGTTTCTAAATCGAAGACCACACAAAATTGATGGCTTGTGTCATCCAAGGTGGGCAGGTCCAACTGGAACAGCTGGTGGTGGTCGGTGATGATTTCTTCTGTGGGAATATCTCTAGCTTGAAGAGTCACGAGTAGAGGATATTCTGTGGTTGGATTCATGCGGAGGCAATTACTGTTGCTTTGAAAATACAAATCTGGCATCATTTCAATCCAGTGCTCCTGGAGCCCATCCTGCTCCCCTCACTCCCTGCTCCCGGTACCACATCAGAGTCAATCAACCAGGAAAGAAGCCAGAAGAGCTGGCCCTGCCGCCCAGCTCAGGGACCCCTGTTGTGACGCCACAAACTTGCCCAAGCCTGTGTCCCTGGAGCCTCCTGAGACCCACTCCAACCCTGACACCTCATTTCCCAGGACTCAGCCAACCTCACCTCTCCTCTCTTCCTTTTAGCACTGCTGGGCTCTTTCCCAGACACATGTTTCAGAAGCTGGCAGGAAGTCTCAAGGCAGTGACTGCAGATCCGTCAGATTGTCATTTACAGTGTAGTAATTAACCCTGAGCTTCCTACAAAGTTCCCAGATTCCAGCCTTTCCCAACCCAGCAAGGCTTGTGGCTGTCTTCCAGCCCAGGAGGCTGAGTCAGAGAACATGAGGGCCCAAGGTCTTTGTCTTCTGGTCCATAAGGCAGAAACAGACACCAGCCTAGACCTCATTCCATCCTATGATGAGATTGAACCTCATTTGTGTCATTTTAGGGTGAGCTGGGGACATCTGTGATGCCTTAAAAGATGGCTCTCAACTCTATCCATGCATAGGTTGTCAGGAATGCAGAATCCTGGGCTTCACAAATGAATCAGCTAATAAGTCAGCTAATGAATCAGAGCCTGCATTTTAACAAGAGCCTTAAGAGATTCCTATGTACAGTAAATTTTTCTAGAAACAAGGTCTTGCTCTATCCTCCAGGCTGGAGTGCAGTGGTATGATCACAGCTCACTGTAGCCTTGACTTCCTGGGCTCAAGTGATCCTCCCACCTAGCTGGGATTACAGGCATGCACCACCATGCCTGCTTATACAAGTAACGTGTGAGCAGCATTACTCCTAGGTCAGTGATTCTCAGACTTGAGCATGCATCAGAATCACCTGGAGTGGTTATTAAAACACAGGTTGCTTTTTATCCAGTCATAAAAAAGGAATGAAATTTTGGTATATGCTACAATAAAATATGAGTGAACCTTGAGAACATTATGCTTGGTGAAATAAGACAGACACAGAAGGGCAAATATTGTATTATTCCACTTATATGAGGTACCTAGAATAGGCAAATCTGTAGAAACAGAATGTAGACTAGGGGTTACCAGGGATGAGGAAGAAGGGCAAGGAGGAATGGGGGCAGATATTGTTTAATGGGCACAGAGATTTTGTCAGAGATGATGAAAAAGTTTTGGGTATGGATAGCAGTGATGGTTGCACAACACTGTGAATGTCTTTAATGCCACTGAATGGTATATTTATGAATAGTAGAAATGATGAATATTATGTGTATTTCACAATCACTTTAAAAAGTAAAATTTTTTAAGCGACAGGTTGCTGGGACCCCCCTGCACCTACCACCAGAGTTTCTGATTTCTGATTCAGTGGATCTGGACTGACATCTAAGAATCTACATTTATAACAAATGCCCAAGTGATGCTGGTACTGCTGGTTTGAGGGCCATACTTTGAATGTCAAAAATCCAGACACTGTTTCTTAATTAAAATTGAAAAATAAAAACTGATGTCCAGACCCTGTCCCAGAGATTCTAATTTGATTGATCTGCATTGGTGGCCTGGGCAGAGGGATTTTTTAGCCCTCCCCAGGTAATTCTACTGTGCAGCCAAGGTGGAGAACTGCAGATAGGTGGTGTCCTCTGGGAACTTCCTCACCTACCTATGCCTTTTCAGTGACACAGAGGGACATTCAGATTGGTGAGGAACTCTGGGTGTTTCTTTGTGGAAGCTTTAAAGGGCATCTGGGTAGTAGAGGAGTTTTTATACTAAAAAAAGTAACACCACTCTCTTCTCCTAAATAATGCCTTCTAACTATGGACTAGGTCATCAAGAGAGATTGCATGTTCACATTTACTGAATGACCAGTGTTGATAGGCAGACTTGAGCTTTATTACATTCTTCATTTTAGTGAATGTGAATTTATTAATTCATTTAATACACCTCTGTTTTAGCAAATTTTGGACCCCCATCTCACCTTTTTATTTCCTAACTTCTGGCAAATCTGTCACAGATAAACCTAATAGAAGAGAACAGGTTAAGGCAGAGGGGAACCAGTGGTGCTTTTCTGAGCTTTTCCCTTCAACCCAAAGCAATCCCAAGAACAGATAATCTGTATTTGGTGATTTTCCATAAGAGTTCCGTAAGATCATAACAATGACCATGGACCCCTCTACAGACATTAACAAGACAATGAAACACAGGTCTTTTGTTATAGTTTCCTTAGCCTTTTTGTGCTTCACACATCATAAAAATTCATTCTGCTACTTGACCCACCGGTCCAGCATCTTGGTGAACACCCTGTCGAGAAGCTGGAACCGTTTCCCTGCTATTTCTCTCCTTGTCTTGTATACCCACTCATCCCCATCCCCACCTGAGATTCAGGCTCACTCCCCTTTCCCACCACCCAAATGAGCTTGGGAGAGGCAATGTCAAAACCACATGCTCTACCCAACTCAATTATGGGAACTTCTGACATGTTAAAAATAATACATTATCAAGATCAGTGTTGACTAAGGATTGGGAGGAAGAATGGATGAATATGTGCGAATTAGTCCATCCTCATGCTGCTATAAGGACATACCCAAGACTGGGTAATTTATAAAGGAAAGAGGTTTAATTGACTCACAGTTCAGCATTGCTCGGGAGGCCTCAGGAAACTTACAGCCATGGCAGACGGGGAAACCAACATGTCCTTCTTCACATAGTGGCAGGGAGAAGAAGAATGAGAGCTGAGCAAAGGGGGAAACCCCTTATAAAACCATCAGTTCTCATGAGAACTCACTCACTATCACAAGAATAGTATGGGGAAAACTGTCCCCATTATTCAATTATCTCCACCTGGTCTGGCACTTGACACATGGGGATTATTACAATTCAAAGTGAGATTTGGGTGAAAACACAGAGCCAAACCATATCAAGGTAGAACACAGAATTTTTAGGGCAGTGAAACTACTTGTATGACACTATAATGATGCATATATGTTATGATGCATTTTACAAAATCATAGAATGTACAAGCCCAAGAGTGAACCCTAAACTGTCTTTGGGTGACAACGATATGTCCATGATGCTTATCAGTGGTAACAAATATACCACTCTGGTGATGGATATTGATAATGGGGTGGACTATTCATTAGAGAGGGAAGGAGGTATGCAGGAAATTTATGTACCTTCCTCTCAGTTTTGCTGTGAGCCTAAACTGCTCTACAAAATAAAGTCTACAAAAATGTTAAAATAACAATACATTTGAGAAGAGCTCTAGCAAAGACAGATATTTAATAGTCAGTTAAAACTTCAAAATAAAACATTGACTTTAAGATCACCTTTCTAAAGGACTCTGGTAAAGCCAACAGAAAGAGGTCACTTTCACTTAAACCTTCTGAAATCTACCTCCTCACACCACTTTTTCTCTCTATCCCAAATTACCTGCACACAGGTACCCAATTATACATCTGCTATTCCTTTAGCACCTTCTCCTGACCTCCTAAATGATCTACCTTTTCATGGGATTTTTCTGAGGAAAAGTCACATTTCCCAATATCTCCTCAAAATTGCTAGCATAAGAGGCTTATCTAGAAGTCAAATTTAAGTTGTGTTAAATGCTGTAGTTAAAAATTCCAAAACCTCAGGAAGACAAACAAAAATGTCCTGTGAATTAAGGATTTTATTAGCTACTTACTAGCCTAGATTACCAGATCCTTACAAACTAGTTTCCTTAACTGCAAGCCCCTTATATGGGGGAAATAGTTTAAAGTAATAGGATAAGAAAGGCCAGGGAGAACTGAAATAATTAAACTGTGCACAATTCAGATATTGGCCTTAAGAGGACACGAAAAATAAGAAATGAACTATGTATGGCCATTCTTGAAGTCTTTCCCTTAAGAGAAGATTGGACAGCAAATCAAAATTGCAAATAAAATGAAGATGACTAAATGGGAGACATTAAAACTAGACTTTAGGAAACTTTTAAATAATATCTGTGATAGACCCAGCGGCTGAAGTAAAAGGAGACTTGTTCTCTCTTTTTGTAAGTAGACTCACATCTGAAACTTAGAAAAATAAATTGGAATGGGAAATTGCCAATTTAGAAGATCGCCAACATGTGGCTTAACATTTTCAAAAAGCCCTAGAAAGTAAACAAGCTAGAAATGAAAACAACTCCTGGCTATCCCAATTAAATAATTGGTCCTCAAAATAAAAACAAAAACAAAAAGTTCTCTGTTTTTTTTTTTTTCTCTGAGAATCAACAGCCTATAAGATAAGGACACCTGTAGATATTGCAGGCAGGAGGGTTACTGGGAAAACCAGTGTCACACATTTGTTAAGATACAAAACTACTGTTCAAAGTCTGTCCAGTGGTGTTGAAGCTAAGAAAAACACTGGAACCCAACAATTCCCTCTCCTTCATCTAAACTACCAAGGGAAATGATAGATATATAGATGATAGATAGATAGATAGATAGATCTAGACAGACACATATATACATATATATGTACATAAATATGTAAAAAAAATTAACTTTTTTTGTTTATATGGTGGTTACTGTATCTCCAATTAACCTCACTACCATAGAACATCAGATTCCCTCAGGGTACCAAAACCACTGAAATGGTGGGAATTTCTAACACCTTAAGCTCTTTCTCATGTCTCAACCTATGACTGCTGCCCACCTAGCAGAATATTTCTTTCTTCTCTGTGACACAACTCCTGCACATTTAACAGGAAAGGATCAAGTTTGAAACATTCAACTAAAAACACTGCCGGATTATTTTTTGAAGTCCTAGAAGTTACAGCTGGTAAGCATATTAAAATACCTACACTAGGTATGATCCAAGAAACAAGTGAAGAATTAGCCATGATCTCTGAATTCCTGAAGGCCAAAGATCTATGAACATAAACAAACTAATTGGAGCAGAGCCGTGTGAGTTCAGATGGATTCTTCTAAACCTTTTCTTAAACTTCATCAGTATTCCCACATTGAAGCCAAGAAAGGTCTTAAGACAATTACAACAGGCTTAATGGAAAAAGGATTAATTCTCTCTGTACTAGTTCCCACAATACCTGTTTAAAAGTCTAACAACTGAGGATATAGATGTGTCTAAGATCTATAAGCAATTAAAATAGGCTTGCTTCCCAGCAGGGCCTAACCCAAATACCACACTATCTTCATGCCCACCTGAAGCCAAATGCTTTACTGGAGGAGACTTAGGTTCAGCTTTCTTTAGTATCTCAATTGATACTAAATATTTCTGATAATATTTATTTGCCTTCACCTTAGAAAACCTGGATAGCTTCCTCTATGAGAAAAACTGGACAAATTTATTAAGAAACATTTTTAAAGAGCTGAATTAATGGAGAAATGTATTACGGTTTTGAATAGTAAGACAATGTTATAAAAGTATCAGTTCTCCCCAAATTGATCATCTTAATTCCACTCAAAATTCCGACAGATTTTTGTTCTCATGAAAACATTTTTTAAGGATCACAATTCTGAAAAGCAAAGGGAAAAAAATTGCCAAAGCATTTACGAAGAAAAACAGAGAAGAAGGATTTATTAAAATAACTATTATATGGAACTGGTTCAGAGACAGATAAAATTACCAGTGGAATAAATGGAGAGGCCAGAGTTCTGCCATTCTTATGGGTAACGCTGGTCCGTGACAGAGGTGGCACAGCAGACCAGTGACGACAGAGACCATTCAGGAAAAAGAGCTGGGTTAAAAAACTGGACTTCATCCAGCAAAATATGAAATTGGAATTTACCTAATAACATACATAAAAATCATTGCAACATGGATCAAGGACTTAAATATCAAAAAGTAAATATTAGGACTATTACAAGACAATTTAGGAGAATGTTGGCAGGAAAGGATTTTTTTAAAGAAGGTAAAAACACTCTTTGTAATATAAAAGGCTGATTAATTTGTCTGTGTTAATGTTAAATGCCTTCAGCTTATACAGGAGACAGGGTACCCTCTTACGTAGGAGATAGAGCACCCACTCATAACAGGAAGGAATGGAGGAAGGATGAGTTTGTGGGTTTGATACATGAACTTGAGGGAGTTACCATGTCATGGCTTCTTTTTCCTCTGTGAGACAGAAATCAAGTTCATATTTGGGAGTGGGAGTAGGGGTAATTGTGCTGTGGGTAAAGAGGAAGGGGAGTTGAGCCTGAAATGTGAGGGGTATAGAGATGGTGAGCCCCAGTGACTGAACAGAGTAGGAGGGAGGTGGGGCAGAGGGACATAACTGGAGGCCAGATGGATGATCCTGAATTAGTGGCTCCATCTGCCCAGTAGCGTGATGGAGACTCAGCTGCAGAAGGTTAGCGGTTGGTTCTCCAGCCAGTTCTACCAGCCCTATCAATAGCAACAAGCTCTCCCAACTCAGTAGTTGGGCTGATTGCTGTCCCAGCCTCCTCCACCACAGTGAGTTTTCATCTATTTCCACAGCTTCTTGGTATTTTGTAAGGTAAGACTACTTTAGGGACTGTTAGCTAGATAGCACCTAAAACCTTCCCCTTCTAATTCTTAACTGCTAATTGGTCATGGTTTAATTACAATCTTTCATCCAAAATTAATTGGTAACTATTTATCCAACAGTACACAGCTCTAGGATATTGACCTTTGGTTTTCTTGTCAGACTGGCACATGGAGACCTCCTAGGCTGCCCAGCTCACAAGCTAGCTTCTCTCTGTGGTCTGAAAAGCAGGCATTGCCTGGCTTATGCTGTAAGTAACAGACTTGAACTTCCCTTTGTAGCTACCAATTACAACACTCTAGTTTCTCTACTTCTTTTCTCCAAAGTTCCCAACTAGTGAAAAAAACTGATTACAACCACCTGGACATCTTTATACCAAGCATGACAGACTCTGAAAGTTTCTTCCAATTATTTATGGATGTCACCCATCATTTTCCCATTCCCAAAAGTCTTCCAGCTGCCCTGATGCTGATTGTGCAACAATAAGTTACCTTGGTGAAAAATTAGCAAATTTGCCCCTTATAATCTGCCATCTGAGGCCTGATTATTTTACCACAGGACAGTTTTTGATAATTTAGGCAGAAAACATAACAAGATTTTCCAATAAGGATATTCAGTTGCCTATGTCTCTCTCCCATGGAGGTATGGTAACAAAATCCTAAGCCTGGTTTTGTTACTTAGTAACTAGTTAACTAGTTAGGTAAGTATCCTGCAAGTTATTTCCTTCTCTGTGGCTCTTCATTTTCCAATTAAACAACAACAAAGAATGGTCATGCAGAGCTGCTTCCTTCCTTACAGAAGTGTTCCTTGGTTAAATATGATAATGAACATCAAAGCTCTTTGCAAACTGCAAATCTAAGGTGTTATGAATCCCTTGGTGAAAGTAAGTACAGGCCGTGCATCTTTTCTGCAGGAGTATAAAGGTTTGGAGTTTTCATTAAAGGTAAATTCACGAATATTTATTAAACTTCTTTCATTTGCATGCATTTGCTAAGCACTTGTATATAAATTACTGTTTTTATCTTCATAGTAAGCCCATACAGTATAACATTAAAAATCACTTCACAGATACAGAAACTGATAAAGAATTCCAGATAACATCCAAAAAGATTAAGTAATTTGCCCAATATCACACAGCCGGTAAGTATTGTCATCAGTTCTGGACTGAACACTGCCACTTCTTTGTCACAAAATCCTCAAAGATACAGGCTTTTTACAGCTCGTGGCATTCCCATCTTAGGAGGTGGCTCTTGTCCTCATTATTCAAGATGGATGGCAGCATCATGTTCCAGGCAGGAGGAAGGAATAAGTAACAAATGTAAGAGACTAACACCTAAAGAAAGATCATGGAAGATGGCATGTGACACTTAGCCAACATTTTTTTGGCCATAATGTGGTTACATGATGATTGGTCAGTTTGCTGGCAAGATACTGATGGAGCACTTCAACAAGAGAATTTAGTAAAGAAACACGTTCAAAGGAGTGGGTACGTTTAAGGAAAATAAACAAGGAACGGTGTGCATGCCAGGGCTAGCAATAGTAAGGAACCATTATAACTGTAGACCTTGAGGAGCATGATAGGGATGATTATCAGAACCTAGAAAGAATCAGAGTTGCAGCCAAAGAAGGCTACCCCAGCTAAGCTGTGGCATTTGGTAGAGGAAAGCTGTTTTGTGGTTGATCTCCTCCTGCTGCCAGTATATATATATACACATATATATATATATTTATATTTATATATATTTATATTTATATATATTTATATACACACACATACACACATATGCTAACAGGCACAGACAAAAAAAAAAAAAATGCCCAAACAAAAGCCTGCTCTCTGTAGCCAAAAGACCAGGAAAGGACAGCTTAGCAAGACAGAAAACTTTTAGACAATAACCTGTCCACTCAGTCAAGCACCACAGAAAATAAAAAAACTTAATTCCACCCAACCCATGCCAGCAAAGGACATATGAGAAGCCTAAATATCCACCCTTGAAAGACTGTAAATGAGGTACCCCAACCACTATCTGCCTCCAACCAGGGTACTGTCAGAGAAGACTGAATGGAAATCTAGGACTTTTAGACCCTCCAGGAAAAGAAAAAAAAAAAAAAAACACACACACACACACACAAAAAAAACACAAAACAAAACAAAACAAAAAAACCCTAGTTTCCCTGCAGTGTCGGTGGAGATCCTAGACTTAGGATCCTAGATTCTAGACAGGGGAATCCTAGACTTCCTCCTCCCCACTAGAGTGGTTATTACGGGCTAAACTGTACCTGACGCCACCCCCCAAAAAATTCATATGTTGAATCCCTAACTCCCAGTATCTCAGAACATGATTGTATTTGGAGATAGGATCTCTAAAGAGGTAATTAAGGTAAAATGAAGCCATTAGGCTGGGCCCTAATCCAATATAACTGCTGTTCTTATAAAGAAAGGAGATTAGAACACACAGAGACTTAAGTGATCACACACAACAAAGAATACTGTTTTTACAAAAACAATTTAGAGAAGTCACTAAACAAGTAAACAAATATCCCACATTAAATAACAACAACAAATTATGGAGATGGAGCAGAAGCTGATTTCCAGAGTTACCACATTATAATATTAATAATGTCCAGTTTTCAACCCAAAAAAAAGGCATGCAAAGTAACAAGAGAATATGACTCATTCACAAGAAAAAAGAAATTCAGAGCAATCATCCCTGAGAAAGGCCAAATATTAGATTTTACTAGACAGATAATTTAAATAAATTATCTTAAATGTGCTCAAGGAGCTAATGGAAATCATGTACAAAGAAATAAAGGAAACCAAGAGAACAATGTCTAAACAAATAGAGAATGTTAATAAAGAGATATAAAGTATAAAAAAGAACGAAATAGAAAGTTTGATGTTGAAAATTATAATAAAATACCAAAAACCTTATTAGATGGATTCAGTGGCAGATTTCAGCAGGCAGGGGGGGAAAAAAAAAAAAACAGTAAACTAGAAAATAAGTTAATCGAGGTTATCCCATCTGAGGAGTAGAAAAGAAAACCAATGAAGAAAAATGAACAGATCTGGCCTCATGAGGGGAGTGTAAAAATAAAAAATGAATAGAGCCTGTAAGACCTCTGGGACACCATAAAGCATGCCAACATATGTATAATGGGAGTCCCAGAGGTAGAGGAAAAAAACAGAAAAAGGCAGAAAGACTACTTGAGGAAATAATGGCTTGAGACGTTCCCAAATTTTATGAGCAATATGAATCTACATATCCAAGAAGTTCAACAAATTTCAAGTAAAATAAACTCAGAGATCCACATGAAGACACATAATTATACTGTCAAAAGACAAAGAGGAAGTTGTGAAGTAGCAAAAGAGAAAAGACATCATACAAGAGATTCTCAGTAAGATTAACAGCCTGTTATTCATCAGAAACCAGGTATGACAGAAAGCAGTAGAATGACACTAAGTTATGGGGAGGGGAGAAAGCTATCAACAACGAAGTATATATCTATAAAAGTTATCCCTGATAATTAAGGAAAAATTAAGACATTCCCAGGCAAACAAAATCTAAGGGAATTTATCACTAGTAGACCTACAAGAAATGCTAAAGGGCATTCTTCAGATCAAAATGAAAGGAAATTATACAGAAACTCAAAACCAAACCAAAAAATAAAAGAACACCAAGAAGGGTAATTATTTCTACACAAGCACATATAAAAGCCAATATTATTTCATTTTGAGATTATAACTCCTGTTTTTAAAATACTATTTCAAAGATACATTTTCAGAATAGTAATTACAGAGATATGTTAATGGGTATGCAATGTAAAAAGATGAAATTTGTGATAATAACAAGTATATGTGAGGTGGAAGGAGCAATATCGGGGCAGCATTTTGTATACAATAGAAGCTAAGTTGATACTAATTCCAAGTAGAAAGTTACAAATGTGAGATGTTCATTGTCATCCCCATGGTAACCAATAAGAAAGTAACTAAAAAATATAAAGAGAAAATTAGAAGGGAATCAAAACAAGACACTAGAAAAAAATCAAACACAAAAGAAGGGAGTAATGGAGAAAATGAAGAATAGAAAAAGATATGATGTGAAAAAAATAGCAAAATGACAAAATTATTTCTTATAAGTAATTACTTTTAATGTAAATGAATTATACTATCTGTGACAGTTAATTTTATGCATCAACTTGGCAGAGTCAAGGTTCTGCAGGAAGCTGCATATGTTCTGAATCAACATATAATATGTGGTGCTGTTTCTCCCACAGCCAGGATTCACAGGCCCAGGAATCAAGGGGTGAAAGTAGAAATGGCACCATTCACTATTGCTCCTAGTGACCCACTAGCAGAATTTTTTCTTCCTTTTCCTGTGACTTTATGCTTTGCTGACCTAGAGGTCTTAATTCCCAAGGGAGGAATACTTCCACCAGGAGACACAATGATTTCATTAAACCAGAATTTAATAATGCTATCCATCCACTCTGTGATCTTCATGCCTCTAATCAACAGGCAAAGAAGGAGTTACTATTCTGGCTGGGTTTATTAGCCAATTTATGTCAGAGGCTACAATTTTCTGAATTCCAGACATGTGTGAAAAATCAGACCTTCATGATGACCTTGAGCAGTAAGAAATAAATAACTCCCACATGATTAGTGTTCCAATAATGGAACATTAGGCATAAATGTGCTTAATCCTGCCTACTAAAGAGGAATTTGACTGCTATTCCATAATGGAAGTAAGGAAGAATATATTCATAATACAGAAGCTCCCTTAGAGTATCTCTTAGTATTACCATGCCCTGTGATTAAGGTCCATGGAAAACCACAACAACCCAATCCAGGCATGACTACTACTGTCTAAGATTATTCAGGAATAAAGGTTTGGGCACCCCTCAGATAAAGAAACACAACAAAATGTGCTTGCTGAGAGCAAGAAAATATGGAATGGGTACAGGAAGAAGGTAGTTATAAATACTAGCAACAATCATGTGACCAATTATAGAAAAGGATTATTATAATTGTCATGAGTATTTATTTTCATTGTCAATATGTTTGTGTGTATAATATGCAAAATCTTTTGTTTTTTCTCTCTCTCTTATCCTTTTATTATGTAATAAGAAGTATTGACTTTATATCATAGCATTTTAGTTACAGAATATCAAGGAGAGGAGTAGACATCACCAAAGGACTTTGCATTCTTTTCTGGTGAAGAGTTAGTGTGGTTTTGGTTGTACACAAAATAGTCATATCATGTTAGGTAGAAGCATAATATTGTTTTGTCTTTATTTGCAGATTAAGTATGATTTAAGGAAATGCATATTGGTGCCAGGCTAACAAAGGGTAGATTTATTCTGGTTAATTTTATGTCAAATTGACTGGACCATGGTGCCCAGATATATGGTCTAATATTATTCTGGATGTTTCTGAGATGGTGTTTTTGGAAAAGATTAACATTTAAATCCGTGGAGTTTTAGTAAAGCAGATTGTCATTTATAACGTGTGTGGTTCTCACCAAATCATCTGAAGGCTTTACTAGAACAAAGACTGACCTCCGCTGAGCAAGAAGAAATTCTGCCAGCAGACTGCCTTTGGACTCAAGTTGCAACTCTTCCCTGAATCCCCAGTCTGCTGGCTTATCCCATCAAATTTTGGACTTGCCAAACCTCTACAATCACATGGGAAAATTCCTTAAGACAATAATATTTACACACACACATACACAGGAACACACTCACACACACACACATCCTATTCATTTTTTTCTGAAGAACCATGATTAATACACTCTAAAATTAAAAGGCAGAGATTGGCAGAATTGATTTTTTAAAATGCTCCAATTATATGCTATCTAAAAGAGACCCTTTCAGATCCCCAAACACAGAGATTGAAAATAAAAGAATTTTAAAAATGCAAATAGTGACCAAAAAAGACCCAAGTGGCCATATTAATATACATCAAAAATTTTTACTAGAGGCAAGGAAGAACATTTTATAATAATAAAATGGTCAAATCATCAAAAAGATATAAAAAGTATAAACATATACGCATCTACAGCAATGTCCCAAAATACATGAAGATAAAACTAACAGAATTGAACAGAGAAATGTACAGTTCTACAATAATAGTTAGATATTTCAGTGCCCCACTTTCAATAATAAATGGAACTAGACAAAGAAGAACAATAAGAAAATAGAGGATTTGGAAAAACACCATAAACCAACTAGACCTAACTAACATATACAGAACACTTTACCCAACAACAGCATAATGTATATTCTTCTCAAATGACCTGGAACATTCTCAAGAATAGATCATGTTAAGCCACAAAATAAGTCTCAATACATTTTGAAAGATTGAAATCACATAAAATATCTTCTCTAACAACAATGGGCTGAAACTAGCAATCAACAACCAAAGGAAAGCTGGAAAATTCAAAAAAAATGCAGAAATGAAATAATACACTCTTAATCAATGGGCCAATGAAGAAATCACAAGCAAATTTAGAAAATACTTTGACACAAATTAGATGAAAACGCAAGTTACCAATACTTATGGGATTCACTGAAAGCAGTCTGAGAGAGACATTTATAACTCTTAATTAAAAGTTTACATTAAAAAACAAGATCTCAAACTGACAATCTAATTTTACACCTTCAAGAATGAGAAAAAAAGCAACTAAACCCAAAACTAGCAGAAGTATGAAATAATAAAATTAAAGATAAATAAAATAGAGAATAGGAAAACAGTAGAGAATTAACAAAACCAAAATCTGATTCTTTGAAAAGGTCAACAAATTTGACAAACCTATAGCTATACTGACCAGGAAAGAAAAAGAAAGAGAATACTCTAACTACTAAAATCAGAAACTAAAGTAGTGACATTACTACTGACTTTACAGAAATATAAAAATTATGAGAATACTATGAAAAATTTTATTACAGACAACTTAGATAACCTAGATTAAATGGACAAATTCCTAGAAACACGCAAACTACCAAAACTGACTTAAGAAGAAATAGAAAATCTGAGTAGATCTATAACAAGTAGGGAAATTAAATCAGTATTCAGAAACCTCTCAACAACAGCAACAATAAAAGCCCAGGACTGGATGGTTTCACTGGTAAATGAAATATATGAAATTACAAGGGGCCCCAAATAGCCAAAACAGTGTTGAAAAAGAAAAACAAAATTAGAGAACACACACTTTCCTATTTTAAAACTTAGTACAATGCTTAGTGCAATGCTAATCAAAACATTTTGGTACTAGTTACAAGTATAAGATTTGTATGTAAGCCCTCAGGCTAACCATAAAGCAAAAGCCTATAATAGATACACAAAAGATATAGAGACAAAATTCAAAACACACCACTACAGAAAACCATCAAACCACAAAAGAAGAAAGCAACAGAGAAAGAAAGGAACATAGGGTCTACAAAACAACCAGAAAACAATAACATGGCACTAGTACATCTTTACCCATCAATAATTACTTCAAATGTAATAGATTAAATTCTCCAATCAAAAGGAATACACTGGCTGAATGTATTTTTTTAGAAGATTCAACTACCAAAACTTATGGGACACAGCAAAAGAAGTTCTACAAGGGCAGTAAATGCCTATATCACAAAAGAAGAAAGATCTCAAATAAGCAATTTAACATTACACCTCAATGAACTAGAAAAAGAAGAACAAACCAAGCCTAAAGTTAGCAAAAAGAAGAAAATAACAGATTTGAGCAGAAATAAATGAAATGGTGACTGGAAAAACAATAGAAAAGATAAACGAAACTAAGAGTTGTTTTTTAGGAAATTAAACAAAACTGATAAACACTAGCTAAACTAAAAAAGGGGGGAGATTCAATTAAATAAAATTAGAAGTGAAAGAAGAGATAGTACAATTGATAACACAAAAATACAAACATAAGAAACTACTATGAACAATGATATGCCAACAAATTGGACAACCTGGAAGAAATAGATACATTCATAGCAACATATAACCTACCAAGACTCAGTCATGAAGAAATTGGAAATCTGAACAGATCAGTAATGAGTAAGGAGACTGAATCAGTAACTGTCTTCCATCAAAGGAAAACCCAAGACCAGATGGCTTCGTGGATGAATTATTTATATTCATTTAAATAATAAGTTATACCAAATCCTTTTCAAAGTCTTCCAAAAAACTGAAGAAGAGGAAACACTTCCGCATTCATTTTTCAAAGCCAGCTTTACCCAGATACCAAACCCAGACACAGATACTACAAGAAAAGAAAACGACAGGCCAATACCACTGATGAACATAGATGTAAAAATCTTCAACAAAATACCAGCAATCTACATTCAATAGTACATTTTAAGGATATTCACCATGATCAAGTGGGACTTATTCCTTTGGTTCAAGGTTGGTTCAAGATGTGTAAGTTAATAAATGTGATTCACCATATTAACAAAATAAAGAACAGAAATCACATGATAATTTCAATTGATGCAGTAAAAGCATTTGACAAAATTCAATAACCTTTCATGATTAAAAACTCTCAACAGCTGAAGAATGGAAGAAATATTCCTGAACACAATAAAGGCCATATGTTAATACCATATTAACATATGGTCCACATATTAAAATATGGTCCACAGTTAATACCATATTTATTAATGAAAAGTTGAGCACATTTCCTCTAAGATTAGAATCAAGGCAGAAATGTCCACTCTCACCACTTCTGTTCAACACAGTCCTAGAAGTCCTAGCCAAAGCAATTAGGCAAGAGAAAGAAATAAAAGGCATCCAAATAGGAAAGAATGAAATAAAGTGTCCTCTGTTTATTGACAATATGATTTTATATATACAAAATCCCAAAGACTCCACAAAGAAATGGATAGAACTCACTAAAACATTTAGTAAATTTGCAGGATACAAAATCAATATACAAAAATCAGTAGCCCTTCCCGAGTCCAAGTGATCTCATTGTTCAGTTCCCACCTATGAGTGAGAACATGTGGTGTTTGGTTTTCTGTTCTTGTGATAGTTTGCTAAGAATGATGGTTTCCAGCTGCATCCACACCGAGGCCTATCATGG
The DNA here is from genome assembly GCF_008728515.1 of Papio anubis. Lineage (NCBI taxonomy): Eukaryota > Metazoa > Chordata > Mammalia > Primates > Cercopithecidae > Papio > Papio anubis. Next base: position 96,629,757 of record NC_044982.1, read on the forward strand.
GGAGGGGGGAGGGGGGAGGTATTGCATTGGGAGTGATACCTGATGTAAATGACGAGTTGATGGGTGCTGACGAGTTGATGGCTGCAGCACACCAACATGGCACAAGTATACATATGTAACAAACCTGCATGTTATGCACATGTACCCTAGAACTCAAAGTATAATAATAAAAAAATAAAATAAAATAAAAATAAATCAGTAGCATTTCAATATAACAATGAAATGTCTGAAAAATATATTAATAAAACAATTCAATTTACAATAGCTACAAAAAAAGCACATAGAAGTAAATTTAACCAAATAAAAGATCTATATTATAAAAACTATAAAGCATTAATAAAAGAAATTGAAGATGACACAAATAAATGGAACAATATCTCATGTTCATTGATTGGAAGAATTATTGTTTAAATGTTCATACTACCCAAAGTGATCTACAGATTCAATGCAATTTCTATCAAAATTCCAGCATCATTCTTCTGAGAAATTTTTTTAAAAGTAAAATTTATGTAAAACCACAAAGATCCCAAATAACCAAAGCAATCTTGACCAAAAAGAATGAAGTTGGAGCATAAAAATATGGAATTTCAAAATATGCAAAGGTTTGGTTACAAAGCTATTGTAATCAAAACAGCAAGCACTGGCATAAAAACAGGCATGTTGACCAGCAAAATAGGATAGAGAGCCCAGAAATAAACCCACACCTCTACAGTCAATTCAGTTTTGACAAAGATGCAAAGAACACACAATGGATAAAGGGCAGTCTCTGCAATAAATGGTGTTGGGAAAACTATATATCCACATAAGGAATAATAAAAATGGACACTTACATCACCCTTTATAAAAGAATCAACTGAAAAAATGATTAAATGACTTAAATGTAAGACCTGAAACTATAAAACTACTAGAAAATAAACATAGGGGAGGATCTCCATGACATTGGTCTGAGGAGAAATTTTTTTGGATACAACTCCAAAAGCCTAGGCAACAAAAGCAAAAATAAAAAGAATGGGGCTATAACAAACCAAAAAGCTTCTGCAGAGCAAAGGAAACATTAGAATGAACAGACAGCCCCACAGATTGGAAGAAAATATTTACAAATCATACATCAGATAAGAGGCTAATATACAAAATATGCAAGGAACTCAAAATACTCAATAACAAGAAAACATAATCCTATTTAAAAGTGGGCAAAGAGGGCCAGACTCGGTGGCTCATGCCTGTAATCCCAGCACTTTGGTAGGCTGAGGCAGGCGGATCACAAGATCAGGAGATCGAGAGAGATTATCCTAGCTAACATGGTGAAACCTCGTCTCTACTAAAAACACAAAAAATTAGCCAGGTGTGGTGGCAGGCGTCTGTAGTTCCAGCTACTCAGGAGGCTGAAGCAGAGAATGGCATGAACCCGAGAGGCGGAGCTTGCAGTGAGCTGAGATTGCACTACTGCACTCCAGCCTGGGCAACAGAGCAAGACTCTGTCTCAAAAAAAACAAAACAAAAAAAACAAAAAACCTTGGGCAAAGGGCTTGAGTAGACATTTCTCTGAAGAAGACATGAAAATGGTCAACATTTATATGAAAAAAAGTCCAATATCTCTGATCATCAGAGAAATGCAAATTTAAAACAACAATGAGATCACTTTACATATGTTAGATTGGCTATTATCAAAAAGATAAAAGATAACAAGTGTTGACGAGAATGTGGAGAAAAGGGAACTGTTATATGCTATGCATAATATTGTAAATTAGTACAACCATTTTAGAAACAGAACAAAATTCCCCCAAAAAACTAAAAATAGAATTACCATATGATCCATCGATCCTACTATTGGATATTTGCCACAAAAAAAAAAAATTGAAATCAGTGTGTCAAAGAGATGTCTGCACTCCCATGTTCACTGCAGCATTATTCACAATATCCAAGATATGAAAACAAATGAAGTGTCCATCAATGGATGAAGGGATTTTAAAAATGAGGTATATATACACAACAGAATACTATTCAACCTTTAAAAAAGCAGGAAATTCTGTCATTTGCAACAACATGGATGAACCTGGAGGACATTGTGTTAAGTCAAATAAGCTAGGCACAGAGAGATAAACGCATTATGTTCTCAACTATATGTGGAATTTAGAAAAGTCAAATTCATAGAAGTAGAGAGTAGAATGGTAGAAGTAGGGAAGAGGTGGGCAAAGGGGGAGATGTTGGTAAATGAATGCAAAGTTACAGTTAGAAGGAATAATTTCTGGTGTTCTATTGCACAACAAGTTGACTATAGTTAATTATAATGCATTATATATTTCTAAATAGCTAAAAGGGAAGATTTTAAATGTTCTTACCATAAAGAAATAATAAATATTTGAGGTAACAGAACAAAAAACCCCAGTGTGGTACTGGAATAAGAATAGCCATAAAGATCAATGGAATAGAATTAAGAGTCCAGAAATAAACCCATACATCTATGGCCTATTAATTTCTGACAAGGGTGCCAAGACCAATTTATGAGGAAAGAATCATCTTTTCAGCAAGTAGTGCTGGAACAACTGGATATGCACATGTGAAAGAATGAAGTTGGACCCCTGCCTCACACCATATACAAAAATTAACTCAAAAAACATCAAAGACTTAAAAATAAGAGCTGAAATTATAAAACTCTTAGAAGTAGTAAATCTTCATCATCTTAGATTTGGCAATCAATTCTTAGATATGACACTAAAAGCACAATTAACAAAAGAAAAAATAAATTAGACTTTATCAAAAATAAAAACTTTTGTGAATCAAAGAACACTATAATGAGAGCAAAAAGATAACCACAGAATAGGAGAAAATATTTTTAAATTATATACATATCTGATAAGTATCTAGTGTCCAGAATATATAATCAACACTTAAAGTTCAACAACAAAAAGACAACAGCCCAATTTAAAAATGGGCAAACAGGGCTGAGTGCAGTGGTTCACACCTGCAATTGCAACACTTTGGAAGGTCAAGGCAGGAGGATAATTTGAGGCCAGGAGTTTGAGACCAGCCTGGTCAACAGAGCAAGATCTCATTTATACTGCACCCCCCCACACCAAAAAGAAAGCCTAGGTCTAATGGTACACCTATAGTTCCAGCTACTTGTAAGCCTGAGGCAGGAGAATTGAAGGATCACTTGAGCACAGGAGTTTGAAATTACAGTGAGCTCTCATTGTGCCACTGCACTCTAGCCTGGGCAAGTCAACAAGACCCTATCTCTAAAAATAAAAACAAATTGGCAAAAAACTTGAATAGACAATTCTCCAAATAAGACATACAAATGGCCATGAAGCACATGAAAAGATGCTTGACATCATGAGTTGATGGAAAAATGAAAACTAAAATCACAAAGACTTGCCACTTTACACCCACTATGGAAAATAACAATTATTGGTGAAAATGTGGAGAAATTGGAAACGTCAAGCATTACTGGTGGTAATTTGAAATGGTACAGCCACTGTGGAAAATAGTATTGTGGCTCTTTAATAAGTTAAATATAGATTTGCCATACCACCCACCAATTTCACTCTTGGGGATATCATGAAAGGAATTAAAATCAGGAGTTCAGACAAAAACTTGTTTACAAATATCTTTAGCAGCACTATTTCCAATAGCCAAAGGATGGAAAGAACTCCGATGTTCATCAACTGATAAATGGGTAAACAAAATGTGGTATGTCCCACAATAGACTATTATTCAGCCATAAAAACTGAAGTACTAATATACATTACAACATGGATAAGCCTTGAAAACATTATGCAAAGTGAAAGAAGGCATACACGAAAGGTCACATATTGTATGATTTCATTCCTTTGAAATATCTAGAATAGGAAAATCCATAGAGAAAGAAGGCAGATTTGTCATTGTGAGGGGCTGGTAAGGAAGGAATGGGGGAAGAAACATAATGGAATGAATGAACATGTGCTCAGGTTTCCAGCTGCCTGAACTTGATAGAAAATGCTTGTGGGGGTTTTAAAACATGGCTCCAAAGCATATTGATATTCTTTCATGTATAGGCAACATCTTCGACCTCTCCACTAGCATCTGGGCTTTGTGACTGTTTGAGCAGTAAAATATAGCAGAAGTGATGTTGTGTCAGTTTTCGGGCTCAGGTCTTACAAAACTGTCAGCTTCCACTTGCTGACTCTTGGAATACTTACTCTTGGAACCCAGATGCCATGCTGTGAGGAAGCCCAAGCTGCCCTATGGAGGTCCATGTGGAGAGGAGTCAAGATGTCATGCCAACTTGACAGCCATGTGAGTGAGCCATCTCGGAAGTGGATCTTCCAGCTTTGTATCTGTGGACCTGGAGGAAGGCAGGATCTAACTACTAGCACACCCTCTACGGTGGCTCAGATCCAAGAAGAACCAATGACTGAGGTCCAGTTCCCCGGAGCAGACCCTAAGACAAAGATCTGTGTGAAGATGATGTATTTAAAAAGAGCTCCCCCCAAAAAACCTAAGAGAATGAGGTAAGCGGAACAAAGATTGGGAAGAAGCCAAGCTCACAGAGGGTAGCTTTCAGCAGGGCCATTCTGGAGTATAAGTTCCACATAGAGGTGTCCCAACAGCAGGCAAAGGAGCCGGGCTCTTACATTGCGTGAAGCCCTCCCAGCCCCAGGTCTGATCTGCCCCCATGATCTCCATTGGCTATTCCCAGCGTAACACGGACATACTTTCTCCAACTCCACTCCTGCAGCTTTGCACGAATCTTTGTTTCTCATTTTCTTGATTCATCATCTTTGTTGGTTTTCACTTGGCAGCTGGCTAAGTGGAAGAGTTAAACATTCTGCCCTTGGCCTCAACCACTTGGCATCCTGGTTAGGGTTTATGTAGAGTTTTGAATTTTTTAGATGCTAGTTGTATTTCTGTAAATCCCTAGTTGGTGCTTTAAAAAAAAAAAAAAAAGGAGGGGTGGGGAGCTGAGAGATCAGGCCAGACCTCGGCTGGGAGGGGAATGCAAACTCCCAGGCACATCAAAGCCACAAGACATGTGGAAGAGGCAAAGAAAGGGTCAAAAGCATCCCAGCATATAAGACAGAGCACTGAGAGTGTCTACTACAACCAATCTGGGATATGGGGGAAGAAAGAATTTGGTGACATACACCCATCAAGTATATTCAGTGCCCTTGCAATTTTGGAGAAGTCTGTGAAATCCCAAACTAGCCTGAATTTTCCACATGTGGACAGACACTGGTGCCCAACCAGTAGGGCACTTGTCTTGCCATTCCCCAGTCTTGGGGGAAAAATGCAAACTGTCTTTGGGTTATGTCACCTCCACTGAACCTGCTTCCAGTCCTTCCTGCCATCTCAGACACCTCAGACATCAGCCATAATCGCCTCAAAGGCCTCAGAGACACAATGGCCTGCAGCCTGGCCTGTCTACTTGCTGAAAGTAGTATCTTATCCACCATTAGTAGATTAGTAGTTATCTGACCTACCATTAAGGGGCCTAGATTCATTCAATCCTTTTGGTCTTTCTTATGACACATATGCAAATAACCGCAGATGAAGATAAACCTTACAAAAAGGAAATAAACATGAATATCATAAATTGAAGAAACCCAGTGCTGGGAGTTCTTTCCTGGTAATCTGCTTGTTTTTACTGTCCTGTTATAGAAATTCTATGCCTGTATTTTTTCAGTAGGACCTACCATTACAGGAGCCAAATTCTCAGGCTAAAATAACAAAATATCACATTTTCTCAGATGATATGCCAGAGAGAAATTTTTCAGAAATCCGCACACTGGGATTCAGCACACATTTCAAAACAGTTGAAGCAGTGAGACTATGTAAGCAACAAACAAGACTTCAAAATACACATCCATGAGTCTTTTTTTAAAGACTGGTCAAGTGCAGTAACATCTATGAGTCTCAACTACTCCACTTCGCCCAGAAGTGTCTACTTGCTGCCCTGGGTGAGCAGTAGGGATGAAATGCAGAGAAAGAAAGCAGTGTCTTTGGAGAGGATTGAAAGGCCAAGCTTGGCATAAAAACGGGTTTGGAAAAAGACTTGTTGAAAGTTTCCTGTTTCTGCCCTGCTGCTTGGACACCCTGGAGAGGGAGATGTTGCCAGGGCTGGACTGCAGGCAGAGCAGGGCGAGCTCCCAAGCTGAGAGGAAAGCAAGACAGCTAGATCTGGCAGAACAGCCCCAAGGCTGGAGCTACTCAGAGGGGCCCAGGAAAGCGGCAAAGGTTGGGCTTTTGCTCATAGGCCTGTCAGGGAAGGCAGCAGCAAAGCAGAAATTTACAGGGCCTGAAGTGAGGCTAGCGGGCCTGCAGTCTCATGGGGGTTCTGGAGAGTGAAGCTGAAATGGCACAGGCAGAAGTGCCTGGGAGAAGGCCTCATGCTCAGAACCCAAAAGAACCAGCACCCAGGACCTGTGTGCCACCACTCACCCTCTCACAGCCCCCACCCCCAATGTCTTGATGGGATATATTCAGGCCCCCAGATTTCAGGGGCAAGTCCTGGGGAAGGAAAGATGGGGTTTGAAAGAAAAAAGGTGCCAAGTTCCAAGCGCGCAAAAACAAAAAAACAAAAACCAAAACAAACAAAACAAAAAACTCAGATTGGCTGAATGATGTTGAATTAAGTTTCTACTTAAGTGGGATGAAATGAGAGTCCTGGATAGAAATGAAGTTACAGAAAGGATTTCATGCACACTGGGGCTTCCGGTTGAGAAATCTATACCCAGTTGGAGTACCTAGTCAGTGCCACGTAGATAGTGAGCACCCAAATACAACAGACAATATTCTCCCCAAAGTCGTGGTGTTTTGTCCTCCTCTAGTCTCCTTTAAAATAAATAAGCAAGGCTTTCATTTTCCACAGACTTTCTTACTCTCCCTCACAATCTTCCCCCTCTCTCAAGGGGGATAAAAATGTGCAAAGCACACCTCCTGTGTATTTTCATCTCCTTCCTTTGGCTTCTATCCAAGGCAACCCCAGGGGCTGGGGGTAAGAGTTGCTACAACTGCTGTGTCTTCCCAGCTGCCGGCCCACACTCTATCTGGGACGCTGGAGAAGCAGAGCCCACATGTCCTGCAGTGGAGTGAATTAATGGGGTCAGCCACTGCTGGGGTGTCCCTCATGCCATTACCTCAAAGAAAGAGATCCTATGCCAGACTGGGCTTTTGGTGTTTGAACACAACGCTGAGGTCACTCCACCCTCCAACCATCAAAGGCTCAGGAGCTGTACCTCCTGACATATGCACACCCCATTCAAAGGAACACCTTAGCAACCCAGGGTTGTCGGGGAGCGGGAATGGTGGGGGTGGGGGCAGCCATAACAGGTTGAGACCCAGGGGTTGGAACTTGAGGGTCACCTGCTCCACTATGTGCCCCACCCTCAGAAGGTGAGATACAAAGAGTCACTAGATGCAAATATATTAAACGCTGGATATCAGTTAAAGGTTCCTTGTTAGTTTTAACAGCCCGTCTAAGATCATAGTACTGACCCAGTAAAGCATTTAAGATGTGTAAATGCAGCACACCATTTGTCCTGGGAAATAAAACACTAAAGATTACCTTATTCCTTGAACTATTAACTTTTAGATTATGTAATGTCAAGTTTTGTTTATCATGGAAGTCAATTTGCCACTTTTCCTACTTTTCTTTCAAAAATCTGTTTATGTGCACTCTCCCGTTCATTGCAAGAAATAACCAATGAGATTGCTATGATGCGTTTTGCCTTTTAACAGATATTAAATGTCTTGGCTGAAATCACGCAGCTGTCTAGGAAGGCGAAAACCACAGGCTGGGATGGACTCTCTGGAGTCAGGGAAGTGGGAGGGCCTCTACCAGAGGGGATGTGAACAAGATTTTGAAAGAAACAGGAAACAGTCCATTGCAGCTTTAAAATCTTGGTTTTAAAATACACCGGCCAGGCACAGTGACTCACGCCTGTAATCCCAGCACTTTGGGAGGTCGAGGTGGGCAGATCACGAGGTCAAGAGATCGAGATCATCCTGGCCAACATAGTGAAACCCCAACTCTACTAAAAATACAAAAATTAGCCAGGCATAGTGGCGGGCGCCTGTAGTCCCAGCTACTCGGGAGGCTGAGGCAGGAGAATCGCTTGAACCCAGGAGGCAGAGGTTGCCGTGAGCCGAGATTGCAACACCGCACTCCAACCTGGCAACAGAGCGAGACTCCATCTCAAAAAAAAAAAAAAAACAGACCAACAAAAAAAAGCACCAGTGTGTTAGCTCATTTTGCGTTGCCATAAAGGAATACCTGGGGCTGATCAGTGTATAAAGAAAAGAAGTTTATTTGGGTCTCCATTCTACAGACCGTATAAGAAGCGCAGTGCCAGCATCTGCTTCTGCTGAGGCCTCAGGAAGCTTCCATTCATGGTGGAAGGTAAAGGGCGACCAGGTGTGTCATATGGTGAGAGAGGAAGCAAGAGGGAAGGGAGGATGTCCAGGCTCTTTAAACAACCAGCTATCACATGAACTAATGGAGTGAGAACTCACTACCATGAGGAGGTCACCAAGCCATTCATGGAGGATTCACCCCCATGACCCAAACACCTCCCACCAGGCCCCACCTCCAACATGAGGGATCATATTTAAACATGTAATTTGGAGCGGACAAATATCCAAACCATATTATTCCATTCCTGGCCCCCCGAAGTCCTTCTCGCATTGGAAAATACAGTCATCGCTCCCCAATAGTCTCCAAAAGTCCTAACTCATTCCAGCATCAACTCAAAAGTCCAAAGTCTCATCTGAGACTCAAGTCAAGTTCCTCTCACCTATGAGCCTGTAAAATCAAAAACAAATTGTTTATTCCCAATATATTACTACAATGGTGACACAGACATTGAGTGAATATTCCCATTCCAAAAGGGAGAAATTGGCCAAAAGAAAGAGGCAACAGGCCCCATGCAAGTCTGAAACCCAGCAGGGAAGACACTAAATCTTAAAGCTTCAATATAATCTCCCTTGACTCCATGTCCCACATCCCGGGTACACGGTTGTGTCGGGTGGGCTCACAAGGGCTTAGGCAGCCCTGCCTCTGTGCCTGCTTTGCAAAGATCAGCTGCTGTTCTTGCTCTCACAGGGTAGAGTTGAGTAACTGTGGCTTTTCTAGGCTAACGTGTAAGTTGCTAGTGGTTCTGCCATTCTGGAGTCCGGAGGGCAGTGGCCTTATTCCCACTGCTCCACTTGGTCGTGCCTTGGTGGGGGCTCTGTGTGGGGACTCCAACCCCACATTTTCCTTTGGAACTACCCTAGAAAAGGCTCATCATGGGGGCACTGCCTCTGCAGCAGACTTCTGCGTGGGCACCCAGGATTTCTGATATATCATTTGAAATCTAGGGGGAAACTGTCAAGCCTCCGCCACTCTTGCATTCTGCACACTTGCAGACTTAACACCGTGTGGAAGCTACCAGGGCTTGCAGTTTGCACGCTCCGAAGTGGAGGCCTGAGCTCCTATTTGCGGCTCTTTGAGTAGAGGCTGGACTTGAGATGGCTGGGATAGGGGAAGCAGCACCCCAAGGCAGCACCGAGTAGCAATGCCCCTGGCCTTGTCCCTGAAACCAGTCTTTCATCTTAGGCCTCTGGGCTTGTGATGGGAGGAGCAGCCTGGAAGATTTCTGAAGTGCCTTTGAGGCCTTTTTCCCATTGTCTTGACTGTTAGCACCTGCTTCCCTTTCAGTCATGCTAATCTCTCTAGCAAGTGGTTGCTCCACATGCCTCTTGGATTCTTATCCCTTGGGTTCCTCTCCTGAAAATGTTCTTTCCTTCTCCACCATGAGTCAGGCTGCAGATTTTCCAAATTTTTACACTTTACTTATCTTTAAATTGTAAGTCCCAACTTTAAGTCATTCCTTTGCCCCATATCTAATCGTAGATTGGTAGAAGCAGCTTTGCCATTTCTTAAATGCTTTGTTGCATAGAATTTTTTTTTCCTCCAGATAGCCTAAGTCATCACTCTGAAGCTCAGCCTTCCACAAAGCCCAAGGACATTGGCGCAATGCAGCCAAGTTATTTGCTAAGGTGTAACAAGGGTGACCTGTGCTCCAGTTCCCAATAAGTTCTTCATTTTCATCTGAGACCTCATCAACCTGGCCTTCACTGCCCATATTTCTATCAGCATTTTGGTCATAATCATTTAACCAGTCTCCAGTATGTTCTGAGAAATGAAATCCTAAGCCCTTCCCCCCACCCAGACAACTGAATGACCCCCTCTTGGCCAAGGGGACCCCAAAGAAACCTTAAAACTGAGTCCTAGCCATGATGAAATAGGAAGTCAAACGTGCCTCATTAGAGCCCCTCCCTTGCTAACTACCACTAGGCTTTCTTCTCTAAAGGCTCTAAAGGGGAAAGGGGAACCCTTTCTCTTTTTAAAAATTATTTTACTTTAAATTCTGGGATACATGTGCTGAACGTGCAGGTTTGTTACACAGGTATACATGTGCCATGGTGGTTTGCTGCACCTATCAACTTGACATCTAGGTTTTAAGGTATTTGTCCTAATGCTCTCCCTCCCCTTTCCCCTCACTCTCCAACAGGCCCCAGTATGTGATGTTCCCCTCCCTGTGTCCATGTGTTCTCATTGTTCAGCTCCCACTTTTGACAACACGTGGTGTTTGGTTTTCTGTTCCTGTGTTGGTTGCTGAGAATGATGATTTCCAGCTTCATCCATGTCCCTGCAAAGGACATGAACTCATTCTTTTTTATGACTGCATAGTATGGTATATATGTGCCACATTTTCTTTATCCAGTCTATCATTGATGAGCATTTAGGTTGGAATCAGCCCTTTCAAAAGAGTCACCTCACTACTGATTTCAACCAACCACCTGATGCTGGCCCTCCCTTTTGCAGTTTCAACAGAACAACCAACCAGCATTCCTTCCTGATAAGAGACCACCAACCACTGAGAGGTTCTGGTCAGTCTAGGGAGGCTGTGCACTGACTGAGGGGTTTTGTGTCCTCTGCTTCATCTTTTGAAGTCAGAGGCCCAAAAACTCCCCCCTCACATCTTGCTAACACTACCATTTTTTGAACATGGGACCCCATGAAGGGGCTTGCAGGTCAACTGTGCATGTGCGTGTTTCTTCCTTCGTAAATATTCATGGCTCCTCCTATAGCTTGCGAATATATATTTGGCCACCTCACTCAGCACCAATCCTTGTTTTATTTTTCTGACACTCCAAGTGCCTGTTTCTGGCTTCTGTCCAGAGGCTATGCTTCCCAGTCATTCAGAGTGGCCACCCTGCAGGCTGCAACCATTTATGAGAATACAGCTCTCCTTTCCACATTTACGAACCTCATCATTCTTTGGTTGACAGTTCCAAATTTCCCCTCATCTTCCTGTCTTCTTCTAAGCCCTCCAAATTCTTCCAATATCTGCCAATTTACTCATTTCCAAAGCTGCTTCCACACTTCAGCTATCTTTATAGCAAAGCCCCACTCCTCAGTACCAATTTTCTGTGTTTGTCCATTTTGCATTGTTACAAATGAATACCTGAGGCTGGGTAATTTACAAAGAAAAGAGGTTTATTTTGACTCATGGTGGCGGCGAACATTACATGAAGCACAGTATGCAGCATCTGCTTCGAATTGTTGAAGGCTTCAGAAGTGTCCACTCATGATCGATGGCAAAGGGGAGCAGGTTTATCACAGTGAGATGGGGGAGCAAGAGAGAAAGTGGGGGAGATGCCAGGCTCTTTAAACAACCAGCTCTCCAGTGAACTAGTAGAGTGAGAGCTCATTCATTCCTGGTGAGCAGGGTACCAAGCCATTCATGGTGGGTCCCCATCATGACCCAAACTCCTCCCACCAGACCCCATCCCCCAAACTGGGGATCAAATTCTCATATGAGATTTGGAGGGGACAAACGTCCCAACCATATTGGGAGCATCTCAGCTCCAGATTAATACCAGACTAGTAGAGGGAGGAACACTGTGGGGTCTTCATGCTAGCTGCTTTCCATTGACATTTTCCTGGCCTCCAGACCTAGAAACAACCAAAAATAACTTGGTGAATGTACTGAAGTTATTTATCCACCATTTACTGAGACCGCAATGTTGTAAAAAAGACAGACCTTAATACTAGGTTAAGCCTAGTGATACTGGAAGATTTTGTTTAATGTGCTATATTTCCAGCATCTTTCCAGAATCATCTGTCCCAAAACAGAAACCATCTTGTTTCCTGGGCATGCTATCAGAATGGGAAAATAACTAAATTTTTCTTCAAAAAATAATTGCAAAATCCACATGAATGAAATACATTTTTAAGAAGTGAAATAAGAGATAAAAATAGCTAATATTTGAGGCCAAGCACTGTTCAGTATATTGTACATCTATTAACTCATTCAATCTTCACAATAACCTAATGAGGATGACAGTATTTCTATCCCCATTTTGCAGATGAGGGAACTAAGGGACAGAAGAGCTAAGAAGCTTGCCCAAGTCACACTTAAGAGGCAAAATAGAGACCCCTCACCCCAGAAGCAGGCCTCCATGGTCTATGTCCTTAACCACTGACCTCTCCTGCCCTTCACACATACCTCTGTTAATCAAAAGAATAGGTCCAACAATGACGACTTCACTTCCTAAGTGAATCCATAGGTTTAAGGTAGTAACAGGCTACATTATAGACCTTAACAAATCATATTGAAATTCTTCTAGAAGAATAGTCGATTTAATATATCATACAACTTTAAAATAATGATGGGCCTGGTATGGTGGCTCGTGTCTGCAGTCCCAGCACTTTGGGAGTCCAAGACTGGAGGAGTCCCTTAAGCTCAGGAGTTTGAGACCAGCTCTGGCAACACAGTGAAACCATCTCTTTACATTTTTTTTTAATTAGCCAAGCATAGAGGCACATGCCTAGCTACTCAGGAGGCTGAAGCAGGAGAATCACCTGAGCCCAGGAGTTTGAGGCTGCAGTGAGTTATGATCACACCACTGCACTCCAGCCTGGGCAACAGAGCCAGACCCGGTCTCCAGAAAAAAAAAAAGATAATGTCACACCACATTTTCAGACACAAACATATTACCTAGCAGTCATTATCAAAAGCCTGTGCTAACTGGGTTAAAATCAGAAACCTACCTGGTGATTTAGGATGGAAATCCAGAAACTGTGCTATGGACTGAATGTTTGTGCCTTCCCAGAATTCATACACTGAAGCTTAGTCTCTGATGTTATGGTACTAGAATGTGGGGCCTTTGGGAGGTGATTAGGTCATGAAGGTAGAGCCCTCATGAATGGGATTAGTGCCCTTTTATGAGGGATCCCAGAGAGCTCCCTCACCCTTTCCCCATCATGTGAGGATACAAGAAGTCAGCAGTCTGCAACCTGTAAGAGAGCGCTCACCAGAATCTGATCATGCAGGCACCCTGATCTCAGACTCACAGCCTCTAGAACTGGGAGAAAGAAATTTCTGTTGATTTTAAGCTACCTGATCTATGTTATTTGTTATAGCAGCCTCAGTTGACTAAGACAAATGGATTCAATTTTGTCGTAAGTTCTTGGTTTCCAGTAAACCAGAAGTAACTTGATAACGCAATGCTGACTGCTGGGATTTTTTCAGCCAGGTCCTCTCCAGCTCCAAGAAATGCTGGACTGACCATGTATTTTTAGGGACTCTCCTTGCTCCAGAGCCTGAAGGACTTTCTTTTTTTCATGGTCTAATCTTCATTCCTCTCACAATAACACAGAGAGGTCACCAGAGTCTCTCTGAGAAGAACAAACCTGGCCCAATACAGATGAGCTCATCAGTCACTCAGGGGCCTCTTCTCACCCAGAGTCCCCCAGAAATCATGAGCTTCTAGGATGGGCTCCCCAGAGCACTTCCCTTCTTATTTACCAGGAAGAAGGTCTTAGAGGTTACTCCCCCAGTCTTCTTTCAGGCCCAAAGCCTTACCTCTTGCCTCTGCTTCCATTTCTGCTAGGTTCTCTTATTCCAGTCTGTACACATCAGAAGCCATCAGGAGCCGAAAGAGCCATGGTGAGTTGTTGTACATTTTCCAAATGAACAATGAATTCCTAAAAGAAAACCTCAACTTGCAGCCTTCCTGCCCCCAGGAACTCCTAGCAGGAGAGCCCAGGTTCCAACAAAATGCATGGCAGCTGCTGCCCAGCCTCTGAGAGAATTAATAGGCATTAGAGCCTCAAGTGACCGCAGAGCCACATCCTGTCCAGCCACTCAACAGCTGGCAATCTCCCCTTTTCATAATGCCCTTTCCGCTGTGCCCTAGGGGGCTCACCTCTTGCAGCCTTGACAGTGCAACTCTTGCCAGGTCCCAGCAGGAATGAACTGGAAACTTCCTGGGTTTCCAGCAGCTGCTGTGCTTCTGAACTGACTCTTCCTTGGGGGTGGCAGGCGCCCTGCCTCCTTCTCTGCAGCTGTGGGTTTAGACAAAGTGCATTAGGCTTCTTTCCTCCCCCAGGCCAGCAGGGTTTTAGCCCTACCCACTTAGGGGTCATTTCCACAAAATAAATATCCCCCCAGCTGATAAATTCTCCCATTCTTCCTTGATACGGGGTCTCTTCAGAAACACAACAGCCTAGGTTTCTTCCTCTTTCCCACCCAATCTGCTCACTCACCTCCATCTCACACTGCCACCCTCACCCCCAGCACAGCCACCAGAACACCAGTCCTAAGCTTCAACTGAGCCCCTGGGCTACTTCAGCATGTTCTCCTCACGTTTATACTCACATACATCTTCCTACAATTTCCCTCGCCCTTTCAGGGGCTAACGCTCTGTCTCTTTCAGAGAACATTAGCTATTGCTCAGGAATATTGTGCAACGACTTCACTTAATTGGAAAAGTATTCACTCTTGGTGGTCCCCAATGCCCCCAGGCCTCAGCCATAGGATGTGGCTCTCACCTGGACGGTAGACACCTTGCTTCAATTTTCACTCTTCGCCCCTGGAAACCATCGGCTGTTGGGGGTGAAAGGAAACTCTATAGTACTATACTGAGGTGACATTTCCACCACCAACCATCTGCTTGGGTCCCTCATAATTCTCCACCGGAGACTGTGGCTGCCTTCCTCAGGGATTGCAGCCATCTCTCAACACCTCGCCTTCCTCCAAGACTGGTGTCATCGCGGAGTTCTGAGGAATTCACTTTCCAAGCAAGAAGGTCTTGGATCCTCATGTCATCTTCCTCCAAGACTGGCATCATCTCGGAGTTCTGAGAAGTTCACTTTCCAAGCAAGAAGGTCTTGGGTCCTTGTGTCCTTGGTCCCAGAAGGGATCTTGGTTGGAAGATGTATTCTTGTCAGCTGCCAGCTCTCGTTACAGTGGTGAGGGTGAGGGACTGTGCAGCTATACAAAACGAAGTAACTTGGAAAAAGTGCCCTTATGGATGAGACTCAATGCCCCAGGCATCCTCCCTCCTCATCATGGGTTGCTCTTTGCAAGTGAAAGTCTCATGCAGTAGATCCCCTGTGCCTTCCTCTCTGGCCCTGACCTTGACAGGAGACCTCTTCTGGTGCCTCCTGGACCACCTGCTGCCTTACACCTGGGCTCCATACCAGAATCACCAGCATCCACTCAGAGGACACTGGGCAGCTGAAACACTTGTTTTTTGCCGGGGCCAGTCTTAGTCCAATAGGGTTTCCAGGCACCCACAGCAGCTGCCCAAGCAGCAAATGTCAGTCAGTTGTAAACCAGCCAGGTAAGACTCACACTTTGGCTTCCCTACATGGACTTTGCTTTGGGAGAAATTCCAAGATTTCAGACTCTCAGGGCCCATGGTCACTGAGCTCAATGTCCCCAATAGATCACACCCTGCAGCTGCACCTCTAAGAGCTTGTGCTTCTGCCAAAACAAAAGCTTCTACTAGATGGGTCAGATCCATTCTCTGACTTGATGCAATGGCCCCTGTCCCTTCAGTCTGTCCCTCAGCATCTAAGTCAGTGGAAATGGGATGAGGCACAGATGTAGAAGGAAGAACTAGATGGGTCAGATCCGTTCTCTGACTTGATGCAATGACCACTGTCCCTTCAGTCTGGCCCCTCAGCATCTAAGTCAGTGGGAATATGATGAGCCCCATATGTAGAAGGAAGAACTGGAAGGAAGGAAAGGAAGCCACCAGCTTCCTGCTGAGTCTTGATTAGGGCTCCTGGACAGACATTCTCCTCCTCCTGTGGCAAAAACTGTTGGAATTAACATAAAACCACTGAGCCCAAGCTTCCTCAAGTGTAGAATGAGGACACTGGACTCCAGAATATCTGAGTGCTTCTCTGTGATGAACAGAACAATGCCCCGACAAAGATGCTCATGCCCTCCTCCCCAGAATCTGTGAATATGTCATGGTGCTTGGCAAGGGGGAAATTAAAGTTGCAGGTGGAATTTAGGTTGCTAATAGGCTAACCCTAAGATGGGGAGATTCACCTCAATTATCAGGGTGAGCTCACTGTCATCACAGGGGCCCCTATAAATGAGAGAGGGAAGCAAGAGAAGTAGTGTCAGAATTAGAGATGAATTTGAAGAAGCTGGCTTTTAAGATGGAGGAAGAGGCCATGAGCCAAAGGACGCAGGTGGCCCCTAGAAACAGGAAAAGGCAAGAAAAAAGTTCTCCTCTAGAGCCTCCTGAGGAGCACAGCCTTGCCAACACTTTGAACTTTACCAGTAGTTTGAACTTCTGTCTTCCAGAACTGTGAGATAATAAATCTGTACTGTTTTAACCCATTTATCTTGTGGTAAATTTGTAACAGCAGCTGTAGGAAACTAATTCACCCTTATCCCTCACATCCACACCACAATCTCCCTCTTCTCGCCGGCATTCCATCTCCTCTGCCTCCAAGTCACAGAGCCCCAGGTGCCACAATGGCTATGGAGTCTGCAGTGCAACCTCATTGCAAATATTTGTATGCTCAGAAGAAAAATACGAGTACAACGTCCTATATTTACGAGGCCCTTACTACTTTTAAATCACTGTCGTTCAAAAACAAAACAATTTTTTTCAGCGTGTTCTTATGTGCCAGTTACTGAACTGGTTTCTGGGGATGCAAAGACACATGGACGTCATTGTTTCCTTCCAGGAATTCACTTGGAAAAAGAAACACGGGAGACACTGCCTGGAATCCTTGATGCCTCTGAAGTTAGAATGGAGTTGGATTAACCCAGCCTCTCTCTGTGGAAACAGGAAACGGCTAGAAGAGTGACATCAATCATCCACAATTGCTTCAGCCTCATAACATTGGAGCAATGGTGTCAGACTTGATGCAGAGACTACCTGGGCGTATGCGGTTTTTTTTTTTTTTTTTAATCTAGTGAAAAATTCCAAGTCACAGTCATGACACTGAACCATCAAAAGATTGTTTCACGTTTTGGTTTGTGTTAAATGCTCTTTGTACTTTGCTTTTGTTAGAGATGGCTGGAAAATTCTAGTAACAAGGAGTGCTAGAGAAGAATCACTGCTTAAGAGCAGGATCTCGAAGAATACAACCTTTGCCTCCTATCTCCTCTCCGGTTTCTGATTCTCAAAAAGACACTTCAAACTGTTGGATATTCTTTATGTAGATGAATGGGACAAACTCAAACTTGAGCGTTGATCTTTTTTTTTTTTTTTTTTCCTGAGGCATTGCCATTAGGACTGGAAATAAACATGTTGCATGGAAGACTTACTGACAAAGGAACTTTAACTGAATTCCTCCTCTAGTGCTGAATAGTGACTGCTGAAATGGCCAGAGTGGCAACATATCAGAAGGCAAACTGGCATTCCTATTAGATGGAATGTCCAGAAACCATAATTTTTTAATGGGGTTGACGATTGCCTGCTTCTATAAGAAGATAGGTATTTTCTGTATCTAGCCAGATGAGACCACACATTTAGAGTTATAAGACAGATTGGCAAGATCAGAACTACAATTACAAGCTACCCACAAACTGTTGCGGAGGCGGACAATCTTTTCTGGATGCTTTCTTTAGCCTGAGTTTCTGAACCTACTACTATATAAAGGCGTACTGCCAAGACACAGCGAAAAAAAAAAAGGCCCTGGTGGCTTCAAAGATTTTGACATTGGAAACTTGTCCCAGTACCTGAAACACATAATGTCATGTGTCAGTGAGCTCAGCCTGGAGCCCACACCTTGGCCATCTGCCCAGAATTCTCACCCCGATTCTCTAGAACTCTACTGTTCCTTCTCGGGTGGACTACTTTTTGATCCCAAAGGGCAATGTCAATGGGGCTTTGATGCAGCTGAGACAGTCAAAAAAAAAAAAAAAAAACAGAGTACACGGCACAAGAAAGTTTAGAGGACACCTACTTCCAGATAGAAGAGCTAAGCTCCTCATGTGTCCCCATAGAGATGCAACTCTATGAGTTTGAAGACCCAGCTGCCAATTGTCAATCACTGTCACGTCAGAGGAGCTAGCAAAAGACGCTACTAACAATTATGAGAATAAACATTTCCTTGTTACTTTAAAGTTTTCAGATCATCTGTTAAAGCTGATAAGGCCATTGACATCTGTTCTGTTCATTGTACTCTGTCTCCTCTTTTACTTCCCTCCCGGTCCCTATCCTTTGCCAACTATGTTGTTTGCCAGTTGTCTCCCAAGGAGGATAGGAGCAGTGATTTCCCGCACATATATCTTTGCAACTTTTCCTACAGTGCCTCTTGGCATCCATCCTCCAGAATTTGCTTCTCCTGCAGTGATTCTACTAGTTCACTCTTCCTTGGAAAGACCACTGCCCTTGACTCTCAAAGTGGCAACAATTTTCTCCTTTCCCCTCATTCATCTCAGCACAGGGCTCTCCATCGGCTTTAGAGGGAGCTGCAGTCATGGAGCAATTCAGCATGCTCACACAAGCAGCAGCATACAAAATCATTGACCATGAAGCCACATGGTCTGAACACCATTGTCAAAACCAAGGACCCAAAGAAGTACGGCACACAGGCTTGCCCCTGGGTAAAATGGAAATGGAAAATGGAAATGTCACCAGTAGAGGACAGCCACACTACAGACTGAAATGGTGCACCATGTGGGCTAGGGTTGGTCTATGGAGACAGGTGAGCCCTCTGACATGGGCTGGCTGGAAACATCCTTATGAACAAGGAAAGATATATAACATGGGTGTTCGAGAAAAAGAGCAGCTCAGCAACAGACAGAAGGAGGCAGGAGAAAAGAGCGTTCACAGCATGTTCAACAACGTAGAAGACCTTTCCCATGGGATGATAGGGAGTGTGTAGGAGAAATGGAGAAATGGAATATAGAAAAGATCACAGGGGCCAGACTATGGTGAGTCTTCACAAGTTGAGCTAAAGAGATAAGACTTTATTCTGTTGGCAGTGGGGAGTCATTGAAGGGCTTGAGAGCAGGGGTGGGGCGCTTCCACTGCGTGAGGTCTAAGAAAAATGACTCCAACAGGGTCCGTAGCATGGACAGGTAGAAGGAGGAGTCTGAAGTCAGAGAGACTGCAATGGGCTGAATGGTTGCCCTGAAATAATTCATGTCCACCCAGCACCTCAGAATGTAACCTTATTTGGAAATGGAGTCTTTGCTGATGTTCCCACTTAAGATGCGGTCATACTGGATTGAGGTAGGCTCTGAATCCAATAGTTGGTGTCTTCCTAAGAAGAGAAGACATGCAAAGAAGAAAAGAAGGCTATGTGATGACGGAGGCAGATATTGGAGCCACGTGTCTAAAAGCCAAGGAGCAACAGGGATTGCTGGCAGCCACTGGAAGCCTCCTTCATAGGCTCCAGAAGGAACCAACCCTGCTGGCACCTTGGTTTCAAACTTACGGCCTCCAGAACTGTGAGAGAATAAATTTTTGTTGTTTTAAGCCACCTAGTTTGTGGTCATCTTTCACAGCAGCCCTAGGGGACAAAATGCAGAGGCTAATGAAGAATCCAGCTGGAGTGCAGGATGGGGTAATGCCACCTGGGCCCAAAACTATGCCTTGGATAAAACCGTATTTGAGAAGCATAATCAACAGGAAATAATAGCTGGGGGACAAGAAAACTGTAAGAGCAAGGTATGACTCCAAATTCACAGAGAGTGGACTGGAGCTGCCCGTTTCACTCTGGTGCCAGCCCTCTACGGTGAACGTCAAGGAGGCTTATGTTCCTTGTAGGTGCCCCTGAGGGGTAGGGACAAAATTTTGATTCCCAAACTTGAGAGTCAGACTGGAAACAACCCAGGGGGACATCTGGCAACCCTAACCCAAAGACATGTGACTACGTATTGGAAGTCAAATTATCTTATTTCTCCTTTTTGTCCTGCATTTTTTAAGAAACTAAGTCATCTAGAGACTTGCCCTGTCTACAGCAGTGTAGAAAAACCAAAGAGGAGTTCGCCCTTGAGGCTGATGTGGTAAAAGCAGGAATTGTTCAGAGAAACCTAAAGCGTAGGTGAATGTTGAGGGAATATCCTATTCTTCCCAATGTTCAGGTTCACCCTTCAGTGCAAACTTTCTAAAATCTGGGGTTTATGAATAAGGGAGCCCTTGGTGTCCCTTGCCCCACTCTCAGCTGGGTGCATGAAAGCAGTCTTTATTCTCCTTTCCCTAAGCAGCACAGCCCAGCATCAGAGGACACAAGGACACAGGCTCCTACCCCAAGCCTGTCCACGGGGCAAACTCTAGAGAGAGGGGCATTTTGCTCACCCAAGAGCATTTACCACCAGCACCCCCAAGCCTGTTCCAGGAACCCCTTTTAGTGCACCAGTAAGTTATCAGAAAAAGAATACCATAGTCTCTTTGAGGGGAAAAAACAAAAATCATGCCTGTGTGCCAATTGTCCCTCGACCTCAGGTTCTGAATCGTTCATGGCCTTCATGCTTCTCATGGCCTGGGGCCCTCCCCCTTCCACCTGGGGGTTTCTGAAAAATGAAGAATCCTGTCCCTGGACTTTGCACCCACTGGCAATGTAGCCACCTCAAGCCACACTAGATTGTCTCCTCTGCTCTTCTCACAGGTCAGCCCTCCCTGGGGACTCAGAGCTGACCTCCCTGGAGCCATCACCTAGTGTCCTATTTTTCCCCTGGAGCCATCACCTAGTGTCCTATTTTTCCCCAAGATATTACTTGCACCCTTTAAAAGTTCAGTTCACAATGAGGATTAGAGGCCCTCGCACGCACCTTTCACCCACTAAGTTGGCACCGTTTGAGAAAGTGAGTTTTAGTAACACAGGTAGAGGGCTTAGGCGGGGATACAAACATTCTCGTGCATTGCTAGGGGATGTCAATCGATACAGATTGTTCTGGAGGTAAAAATCTGATATTGGATTTTTTTTTAATTTGTGCTACCTTCTGACCCAGAAATTCTGCTTCTAAAAATGTATTCTAACAAAATGAAGTATGTATGCAAAGATTCAGCCAGAAGGACATTCATCATAACCTTATGTATAATAGCAAAATAAAATAGTAATATCCAAATATTCAAGATGGAAAGCTATTGTAATAAATATTGGAGAGGGAGACCCTGTCTCAAAAAAGAATAAAAATTAAAAAATAAATAAATATCAGAACATTTATGCAATGGAATATGATCTAACTACTAAATTTGCTGCTTGTAAGGGAGTGTCAGTTGCCTCCAGGGAGCAAAAATGAGTGAGCTCCAAGGCAGAAAATAAAAGGGACAACCTTCCCGTGAACACGCCTTTGTACCTGTTGGATTTCAAAGCATTTGAATCCCAGATATGAGATAGAGAGGTCAATAAAAGTTTACAGGATGTTTTGGAAGAAGAGTAGCATCGGCAAGAGAAAGGTATTCATGAACTATTAAGTGAAACAGATACGTTGCAAAATAATGCACTAAGTGATACCATTTCTACTAAAACACAAAGCTGGAAGAAGTCCAGAAGGAAATTACTCTGAGGCTGCACAGGATATGTTTCTAATGGACAGAATTACAGAAGTTTCTTTTCTTCTATGTATTTTTCTAACTTTGCTACAAGGAACATGCCATGTTTCGAGGAGAAAGAGGAGCAACAAACGTTCCTTTAAATTCTTAGAAAACGCTCTAGTCACAAAATGTGAGCTCGGCACTTTCTCTCCTTCTTGTCTCAAACTCTTATGAGGAACTGAGACACTCACTGTCTTCCACTTCCTCATCACCCCCACCCAACCCAACTCTACCCCAAAAAAACTGCCTCCTCAGCCTGCTGAAGTCTAGCTTCCATCCCCACTTCTCCTGTCCCCCAAACTCATCTACCAAATGGCACACCATCCCCCTGACCATTGCCAAATCCACCAATGCTTCCAGTCCTCCTGTCACTGGCCTCTGTGCCACATTTGTGTTCAGTGGGTTTCACTAACATTCATTTAGCACCAAGTATATGTCAAACATAGTGTTAGGCACCTGAGGGAGACATCAGCCCTTAAGGCTGGTCACTACCCTCAGCAGCCCATTCATAGACTGTGAGAGGAGAGAGTGAGTGAAGACCCCCAGAGTTTGTGAGGGACAGCCCTCTTCTTCAGCAGCATCATGCTCCCCAGCCCTCCAGCCCCGGCCTCCTCTGCCCCTGTCTTGCTTCTCCACCTGCCTCTTATAATCTATCCTCAGGAATATGTCCTTGCCCACTTTTCCCCTCACCCTTCTGGCACTATCTATTGACTCTGGTTTAGGAAACCTGTGAAGGTTGATATCCAACCGCCCAGCCTGGCCAGGAGCAACAGACACCTGCACTTTCATCTCCCTTGAGGCCACAGAGACCGAATGTCATGAACACCCCCACCTCCCAACTCTGCTCCTTTTTTAGTTGGTGGCATCTACCCAAGACCACCCCGAACCTGCAACCCCTTCCCTCCTCCCCACTAGTCCTCCTGCCCTTCCCCCACCCTCACTGGGGCTTTTCATCTCCTGCCCCATTCATTGCAGTGGCCTCCTCTTGTGCCCCAAACTCCTGGCTTCACTTGGGTCTGTCTGTCCCCTGCACACAGCAGCCAGCAAGCTCCATCCAAAATGCCCATCTGGCCCTCTGGCTGTCCTTCTTCCCAGAAGAGCTCACAGAATAAAATCCAGGCCCAACAAGCCTGTCACCCCTTGCCCCTCATTCCTTCTGCAATCCTACCATCCACTTGTTTCCTCAATACTCAGTTCCCCCAGTATCCTCACCCTTGCTACGTCACATGTCAGTGCCTTCCCCACGCTGGGATCCCCATACCCACCCCACCCCTGGATTCCCCCACATCCCACTCCTGGCATGACTTAAGCGCTTTCCAATGCTCAGGCTCTCCCTGCTCCAAAACCTTCTCAAGGACACGGGCCCTGGATGGGGAGCCCTCCTCTGTGATCCTGTCACTGCCAGAGCAGAGCACTGTTACACTGAGGTGACTAATGCATGTGTGCTTTCTCTCCAAATCAACTATCGGCCCCTCTAGAGCAGTCATTCTGGATAATAAATCCCTGTAGGCCCAGCTCTTAGCACAAGACCTGACTGCTACCATCAAAGGAGGAGCCAGCAGAACGTTGGCCCAGGCAGTGGAGCTATTTCTTGTGTCTGAAAGCACGGCAGGCCCAGTGAGAGCTGTTCATAGATGTTCCTTTGCCCGTGTAGTAGCTGAGGCCCCGGACACCCCAGTGCCCAGGGCTGCTCCTGTGTGTCCCTCTGCCTGTGGCTCAGCCAAACTCAGCAAGGAGCCCAGGCCAGGCTCCACTTCTCTTCCCAGGGGCACAGAGTTGATTTGCAAGGGCTTGGTCTACCAGGAGAGTGGGGCTGGGGGTCTTCTGGCAGGAGAGCCCCTCTAAGCCTGCCCAAACCTAACACGGGGAGTTGGCGAGCAGAGCGCCAGAAAGGCCCTGGGTCCTGAACCTCCATTCTTAAAAGGCCTTAAACCATAGGCTCATATCCAGTGAGGTCCCACCTGGCCAGCATATTTTTCTGCGTGCTAAAAAAAAGCAGGGCTTCTTTCCACCTCTAAAATGGTCTCAAGAGCTGATACAGGAGAGGCGGCAACACTGGGGAGCCTGGGGATGTCAAAGATGGGGGCAGTCTTTCCTCCAGCTCCCCTTCCCGTACCGCTACCAGCCCCACAAGGACAGCAGGACCCAGCAGCCCTGGGAGGCAGAGCCAGGGGTGCCAGAGGCCCGGCCGCCAGAGTGAGAGGGTGAGGTGTGCGCCTCAGCCTTGGAGACGTTCGTCTCCTCTCACTGTTGCCATGCAAAGGTAAAAACATTGATTAAATCCAGCACCTAAATCCCTACACAGCCCTGCCCCATCTATGTAGGCTGCATGCGCTCAGCCGCCTGCCTGGAAGGACACGAGAGCTACGGCAAAGAATGAGCAAGAGCAGCAGGAAAGAGAAGGGCCACAGGAGGGCCGAAGTCCCCCAGCCACAGAGCCTCTCTGCTGGGTCTGCCTGGGCTCCCCCATCAGGTTTTTCTTCAGTTAAGACAGAGACAGCCCCTGGAAAATGAGAAGCAGTGACGGGGGGCTCTCACACGCAGCTGTGGCTGTCCTGAAACTCTCACTGGGAATTAAGCTATTAGGTTGATTCATCACATATTCACTCTGCGTTTCTGGTATACTAGCTGCCAGGTCCCCATAGCAAGGTCTGAACCCCAACAGCCTTGGAGCCTCATAGTCCACCTGGCTGCAGAACCCAGGCACCAACTGCTGAGAATCTTCAGGAGAGAAAATTCCGATGGCAGTTGAGAGCAACGGTGGAGCAGCAAAGTCCCCATGCAGCAGAGCACACAGACCTGGGAGGGGTGCAGAGGTGGCATCAGCCCTATGAGGGCCTGCAGGGGAAAGCTGATGGGAGGGAAAGCGTAAGCAGAGATCTGGGCTGGAGGCCTTCCAGGAAGAAGGGAACAAAATCAGGAAGGAGAAGATGAGGCCACCCACTACCCAATGGCTCTAGAGGCAAATTCTGCCAGCCTGGGTGTCAGTTTGCAGGCCTGCCCAGTGTTGAAAACTCACAGCCTTTGAGCTAACCACCTCTCTCCTACCCCAAAAGCAGGAGTTATGGCTGCCTCTGGTGCTGAATGGTGGACACTGTGAATCAAGATCAAATTCATGACAAACTCACACCTTTTTTAAAGAAGCAAATCAGCAACTGCCAAGTCCAAAGGAGCTGGCCAATGATAAGACCAAGGTGTGGGTGTGTAGAAGAGATGTCTGCGCACAGGTGTGCTTCCGCATGGCCATCCAATTGTGGACAGGGTGATGGTGCACTGAGCCCCAGAGAGTCTGCCAAACATTTCCAGTTCAGGATGCCTTTGGGATCTCAGTAATGCTTTGCAGTGCCCCTAAGCCAAAAGAAATAACTAGTAGTTCTGTTAATACGTAGTCAGGTCCAAACAACTCAACACATGGTATCTGACAGATGCCACTGTCGCCACTTTGAAAATTTTTAAATATTCTTTGGCAGTCCTGTGAGCTTGCTGCAGTGTCCTAGGGGGGCACATCAGCGCAAAATTTGAGAGCCACAGACTGTGGATTGGGAACCCTGGTTGAGTACGGCAGCCCTTACTCCCTACTACCAAAGTGAGAGATGGCAGACATGTTTGTCTCCAATTTTAGTATAGTAAAATTTGTTTGAAAGAGCCAGTGGGGTTTCTGAGTTGTTTTATTTCTCCAGCTGTATACTAACCAGCCTTCTCAGAAATCTTTGTCCGTGAAAAATAATTTGACTCAAGTCCACACTATGAAAATTGAATGATTGGGCCGGGCGCGGTGGCTCACGCCTATAATTCCAGCACTTTGGGAGGCTGAGGAAGGTGGATCACCTGAGGTCGGGAGTTTGAGACCAGCCTGACCAACATGGCAAAACCCTGTCTCTACTAAAAATACAAAAATTAGCCAGGTATGGTGGCGCATGCCTGTAACCCCAGCTACTTGGGAGGCTGAGGCAGGAGAATCACTTGAACCCGGGAAGCAGAGGTTGCCGTGAGCCGAGATCACATCATTGCACTCCAGCCTGGTCAACAAGAGTGAAATTCCGTCTAAAAAAAAAAAAAAAAAAAAAAGGTTGAATGATCGAAGGGTGTTTCCAAGGGATTCCGTTTTTTCCCCATAAACACAGAAGTTAAAGCTGCAAGATGTACCCCATTTTGTAGCAACAAATAGCAGTGAAGACACATTTCAGATAGTTTCACTCAATCTCATCCAAGCCATCACTGTCCTCTATTCCGTGTCTCTGTTTCCATGCTTTCTCTGACAAGATTAGAGCCTCATAGAGGCCAAAGTTTGTGGTCTCAATTCTTCCCAGAGCCCCTCACCCGGGCACAGTGCCAGCTAATGAACAAGTGTTCAGCAAGTGCTTGCAGAAACAGTCGTTGACGACACCCCCTAGCCAATGCCCTCCGCTGTTTGGAAATGGTCGCTATTGGGCAGTCACTGCTGCTTAAGGGTGTGCTCAGACATTATGGCAATGACAATAACAAGGTACCAATGGTCTTTCTCCTTCATATGAGCGCAGGAGTGAATCCCTGAGTTGGGATCATTTATTGCTATTCCCAAATGGCAATAAGTAAACTGAAATTGAAAGCAGTTGAGTCCCAGGTCTGAGAAGTAGCCTAGACTATTGACTTAGCCCTAGCTCTGACATCAGAATCCATAACTTTTCTTTGCCCAGTTAATCTTCCTCCCCTCTTGGTGGTGTATTGAAGGCCAGAGAGATAGATGCAGGTAGCCCTGGGAGGGAGAGGGAAGAGAATGAAGGAACAAGGGATGGGGGAGGGAAAGGGAGAGGACTGACCATCAGTGGGGACAAAAGGGATTTTGAAAGAAGCAAAGAATAATGAATGCTTTAAAAGCTGGAGCTTTCCTTTAACAGGAAAATCCTAATTTCAGTTATTTCTGCAAGCTGCCCGCACCACAGGAACAGACACCTTTGAACAGCACTCTTTCTGGATTCCACAGTGATTAACAAGCACAAATCATTCTGAAATCTTTAGGAAAATCACTCCTCTAAATTAAGCATGTAGTATATTCCAGACAGTGTGCTAGATACTCTGTAATTTCTTAGTTTAAAAAAAAAAAAATGACATCTCCCTGTGTAGCACCCCTACCAGCCCAACTCAGGAATGGCCTCGGCAGCACACCCTTGTAGCCAGTGCCCAGCCGCCCAGCAGCATGAGGGAGCACCCTGTGTGTGCACACACACATTCATATTCTTTCTCCTCTCTCAGCATTCTGGATGCTATTCTCAAATCCTCGATGATTTGTGGAGCATCCCGGCAATGAATGATAAAAAGCCTTGCACTCTTTTTCTCTGACAAGAAAAGAACTTGTAGCTATCAGAGGTGACTGCTTTGAGGGATCCAGCAGGGCCTGCCTCTCTCCAGACCCCTGTGCTTTCCCTAATGATCTTCCAGGAAGAGGGTCCCCAAGCCCGGCCCCTCCCAGTCTTCCAGGGGCTCTTGAATTTCATGCTTTAGCAAAGGCAAGTACTCAGCCCCGACCTCAAATAGCACCACGCCCCAGAAGACCACTGACATTTGCTGACCAATTGCTGTTTTCTCATTCTACCTTAGCACTATCCAGTTCTCCCAAGTTCTGCAGGGCTGTCTTTTAGCAATCTGCACGACTCAGATGCTAACGTGAGGGCACAGAGCAATGAAGAGCCATGGCATTTAGACAACCAGAATACGCCTAGGGGCTTCTAAAGAAGGTTTCCCACAACAGCCCTTCCCACCCAAGGCCAGTGAGGTGCTCACCTAATTCTGGGAGGGGCCCAAAAAGGCTGTCAGGTCCATGAGGCCAGCGCAGGGCCAGCCAGAGCCTCAGTTCTGACTTTTCCCCACATCAACTTGCTCTTTCTGGCTCCTCCAGGCCCAGCTGGGCCTATCAGCAATGAGTTTATCCAGGCTAATGTTAGTTGAACTTTCTTGACTGCAAAATCATAGCAAGAAATACATTTAACAAACTTTGCACTGCCTCCCCACAGAGATATTTAGATATAATATAGGTATAGGCATAGGTATGGATAGACGTATATATAGTGGGAAAAAAATACCCTTTTTTAATACCCTGAGGTTTTTGTTTCTAATCTATTGTTTTACAATGCTGGCAGTAAACCACTAAGTTGATTTCACAACCCACTAATGGTGTGCGACCCACGGGATGAAACTCTGCTGTATGAAATAGGTGATGTTTTCTTTGGCCTTGCTCTCCAGAAACAGTTTATTCTCCAGGGATACTAAGGAAAGTTCCAAATTTGAACAGATCCAAGAGTCAGCTCTCCACCAGCAGGCTAGCTGTTCAGCTGTGTATGGAGGTTTTGCTCCCAGAAAAGCCTCGGGGAGATCAGGCTGGGCATGCACAAGGCTGAGCCCACATCCCTTTTCATAGCTGTCCACAATGAATCTCATTCCAAGTACTCTCCACCCACTTCTTCTCTCTTCTCTTGGTTTACAAGATTAAGGAGTGAATGCCAGCTGAGCTGAGAAGAGAATGGGCATGGAGAAGATGGCCCACGAGAGAGAAAGGGAAGGTTGAGTGCTGCTCCTGTGTGGAGCTGGCGCTGCCCCAGGGGCGGTGCCAGCCAGCCACCGCAATCTGCACAGACCTGGGCACCAGTCTTTGCCCACCTTCCCCCTGCCAGGCAGAGGGCCCCACCGTCTTTCAGATCCCACTCTTCTTTTCTCTACTCAGAAAACCTTTACATAGCAGGGACCATCCCTGGCCCTGAGATTCAAGTGGAAGCTGGGTTGTCACCCATACCTCCAAATGGCTGGGGTCTGGGGACACCTGAGATGGCATTTGAGGAGGGTGAGATCCTGGGAATCACTTGAGGAGGGAGTCTTCTAGTTTGATCAAAGAAATTTGCTGTCCTCTGGCTCTCCCCATATCCTCGCCACCCCCTGGATGAGCAAAATAGGAGAGAATAGGAGGACCTGAAGACAGGGGCACACCCGCACACACGTTCTTTGCTCCACCCTTCTCTGGATGATGAAAGTTGCTCTGTGTTGGCTTCAGGCATTCACTCAGCTTAAACGGATGATATTTGTTGCGTTGGGACATGATTTCCAGCCCTGCCTGCTTCCTCACTGACCTGCAGCCAGCTCATCTGGCCCCTGGACTTGTCCTCGAAGCCTGACTTGGTGCCACCAACACTCTGCACAGTGATCGTGATTCCCGCTCAGGTCGCTCTGGGGCCGGGACTGGGTTGCTATTCCCTGTGGATGAGTATGAAGAGTTTTCCTTCTCCCTCAAGAATACGAGGCACCACTTCTCAACTGTCTTCTTTCCTCTCTCCATTTCTCCCCACTCGCTTCATCTCAGCCCAGGTTTCTTTCCATCCCAACTTGACGTTGTGTTGAGTTTGTGGCCCTCCAGTTGAAGGTTATAATTTTCGGGTAAACCCACAAGCCAGCAGCAAGCACCCCGTCTTCAGGCCCTTTGTGCAAAGCTGAAGCTTCAGGGAACCCCAAAACACAATCCATGCCCTCAAGGAATTTACAGTGTCTTTGGAAAAACGCACAAATCTAGGCACACATACAAGGCAGCAAGAGGAAATTAACCCGTTTGCAAGCTCTGTATAGAAGGCCTGGTAGGTAGGAGCATCTTCAGCCTCAGTCCAGGGGAGGGACCCCCAACTGTGGAGGGAAAGTTAAGTTGGAATCTGAATGAAATCTGATTCTCAATGGGGGAGCACCTTACCTAGCAGGTCAAAGGAGGTGGGGGTGCACACGAAGTGTTTTGAAACAATTGAGGCAGTTTTTAGCACGGAATTGGAAGGTGTGCAGAAGAAAGTGGGAGCAGAGGCCTCAGAGGGTCTGGTCCTCCACATCAGTCACAGAGTTAGGACTTGTGGGCAATGGGAAGCTGTAGGAGGTTCTGTGAGCTGGGGAGCCCCAGGTGCTCCATGCTGAGGGGAGAATGGAAAGGATGAGAAGGCTGCAGCCTGGAAACAGGGAGGCCAGTCAGGAATCTGTGTGCAGACACCCCGGCGCCTGGCCCCCCACATCTGACTGATCTGAAGGCCATGACATGAGAGAGCATGTGTGGGTGGACAACCCCCTGCAGAGGCTGGAAGAAGGATGTGTTGAATGTGCTGGGGTCAAAAGTGACATTCAAGTTTCTGGTTTGGGAGAACTGGACCCCATGACACAGTGAAGGTCAGACATTATTTGAGAGCACAGTCAAAAGGAGTCCTTTGCTGGAGCCCTGGGCCATGGCATTATAGGAAAATGCTTCATCCTTGACGGACTAGCACAGAAATCCTACCCAAGGGATAAATCTGCTTCTTTACTTGTTTTTTCCTCCTCTCTTCAGGCATCACAGACTTGCTTCTGGGTCTCGGGCATCATTCTGCACCGCGAAATACTACTGTCTCTCTCAGTTGACAGATTTGCAAGCAACCGCCCCAAATGCCTGGTGGCCTAGGCAGAGGTGGAGCCACACCTGATGCAGCAAGATCCAGTGGCTCACAGGACACAGGGCAGGGGTGCTGCCTGGAGCCCCACTGGGCCCTAAACTGACTTGTCCTTGGGAAACAGCAGG
Source organism: Papio anubis (assembly GCF_008728515.1). Lineage (NCBI taxonomy): Eukaryota > Metazoa > Chordata > Mammalia > Primates > Cercopithecidae > Papio > Papio anubis. The sequence continues at coordinate 96,660,136 of NC_044982.1, forward strand.
GCCATTTCTCTTTCTTTCTGTAAGCATCAGCAGGAAGCCCCGCAGCTTCACCTCCCTGTGCTTCAAGCCGTCCTTCTTGATCAGTAGGTTGCTGAGAGCAACAAGGACCTCTGCAGAAAAGTGTGTGATGCTCAGGAATGAGGCCAATCCTATTTCCCCATGGTCTGAGCCTCTGTCTACTTTTGTTCCTCTCAACACACAAAACCAAGTCTTTTGGTTAGAGATCAAGGGACCACTCTTGGTGATCAGGTTTTCCTCTGAGGTGTCATTTCTAATCACACTGAACGGCGGAAGGAGGTCATTGCGTTTCTTTCCTGTTTTGTGTTTGATGCCAGGCCATCTCAACGCCCTCTGCCTCTGCCTCTGCCTCTGGAATAGTGTTTGCGGTAGGCACTCGAGACTTCTCTCCCAGCATTTTGGACCCCAGTACCACCTATGTGGGAAAGCAGGCTTTGTGGCAGTCAGCAAGGGTAGGAGCAGGTAGGGGCTGCTCCAGGCGATGATCTGAGAAGGGAAGTCCAGCCCAACCTCGGGGGGCTCTCCCCACAGCCCAGCCACGTGTTCTTTGGACGGTAAAGTATTCCGTAGTAAGTCCTCCTGTGTCTTTCCTGCTATACTTTGGCCTCAAGGCAACCCTCGGGCCTCCAAAGGTGAGCTGCCCTCTGGTGACACTGGGTCTCAAGTCCTTCATGCCTAGGACTTCAGGGTTAAAATCTTCCTTTGCTCCACCGGGGGCTGGCAGGCAGGGCAAGCAGCCCTAGCCACAGAAGCCACCTTAAGCTGAGCCCGACTAGTCTCAGGGATCACCACCCCAGGCTACACCGGCTGTGAATGCTCACTAGACCTAGCCTCATGAAGGCAGGGCAAAAAAAAAAAACTAACAAAGCTCACATGCCCCTCACCCCACCCCCTGCCCTGGCCACAGTCGTCTCAGATCTAAAATGAGGTCTTTGGACTCCAGTGGGCTGTACATGACCCTCCCGCACTAGCAATCCCACATTTTTCGGGGCCCTGTCAGCTGTTCCTTCTTCACCCCAATTCAATTTGTCCTGCCTCCTAAATGTCAAGAAGGCAAGGAGGAGACCACACGAAGAAGCCCAGCTCCACGTCCTGATGATTGCATCAAAATTGTGGTCACGTTTGCCAGAATAGAGACTAAGCGGTGGCCCTAGAAGGCCTCCCACTCTGAGAGAACTTTTCATTCCCTAAACTTCAATTGAATGCATCTGGTGGGTACCTGGTACCAGCCCAGTGGATGCAACATGAACACACCCATCCCCAGAGGCTGACAGCTCCGTAGAAGGAACAGGCTCCAAATTAGGTAGCCTTTACTGAAGAACTGGGGCCAGACACAAGCCCCCAGGCTCTCCCACAGTAGTAACATGGGATGAAGGATTTTAAAATCCACCGTGGGGCGAGGAAGGTTATGATGTTCCTCCTTGTTCAATTTGATAGTGTCTACACTGTTTGCTTTTATTTTGTGCGTTGGAGCTTTCTCTGTTTTTGTTGTTGTTACTGTTTGAGGGTTTTTGTTTGCTTGTTTGTTTTGCTTTTTGGTTTGGAGGTGAATGGAATCTTTTGATTTTATGAAACTTTTAAAACTTTGGCTGGTGTACACCTATTCTTCCTTCCTGGAACTGAGTTCAGGGGATTAGCCGCCCCGGTCCATTTCCTGATGGGCATGTGGGGTCCCAGCTCCAGATGAAAGGGGCGGCCGCCTGGTCTGAGCAGCCCTTTCCTGGGGGTAGAGATGACGGGATTCTCTACACTGTGGAAACTGGGGGGAGACCTGAGAGACAGTGGCAGAAATGTCCACCCATTGGGGCCAGCGTGCACTCCAGGCTCTCCTAAGAGAGTGTTCATTTCTCCTTTTCTCTTTGCCCTCCTCCTCTGCAGCCAACTTCCCTCCCAACAGAATACCAACTCAACTTTTTGGGTGACATTTTTAAGCCACAGCAACTGCTCATCCCACTCACCCTAACCTTTCTGTAGCCTGGGAGACCCCCCACCTTTCTTCCCTTCTATCCACCTGCCCCAGTCAATCTTCACAAAGAAGGCATAGAAATACTGGAGTCTAAAATGAACACGATATGTGTCAGCTGGAGGACCAGTGTGGGAGTTCTTCCCACAGATGGGCTTTGAACTTTGAGCATGTGCCACCCTGAGCAACCCAATGACCTGAAATATAATGACCTCTCACAGCTCCCAGACACCACCTCACCAGCTACTGTGGTCAGGATCTCTGTCCTTCCACTGTGAGGTGAACCAGCCCCTCTTCCTGCCTGGTCCCAACCTTTGATTCCATATCCCTCCCAACCTTGCAACCTAAAAGGCTGACAGGTAGTTCCTTCCCTGAAATCTTACACACATTGACACACACTTCAATCTCTTGTGCGTTAGTGAGAATAAATTGATGAGCAAACAGACAGGATCCCTGTCCTCAGGACACTAATAGTCTGGAGGGATGAGACAGACATTAATCAAGTAATAACCCAAAGCGGTATTAATAATGATAAGTGCTGGGAGGAAAATGCCCATGGTGATCTGAGGTATGCCAGACCTCTAGAAGAAACTAGAGAAAGGGGCTCCAGAAAATTCTAGTTCTCTCTTTTCCAGCTGAATGTGATTCCTCAACAGCTATGCTGATTGGTGAATGATGGTTTCTTCCCAGCTGCCTTCCAAAACGTGAGATAATGGAGCTCTCCTGCAAGTAACATTCAGGTTTACTCCATCTAAAAGCAACCTTTAGGGTTGGGATGGTAACTGGTGCTTCCTGTGTCCCAAGACCACTTCAAGGTCCCACATCTGTGGCCTCCAGGCTACTGGAAACGGAGCAACCACATGACAAGGACATCCAACAACCTTGCAAATGCAGAAAGCTTGGTTTTTATTCCATTTTTGGCCCTTCTCTGCCCTACATTTCTATGGGTTATTTTTGAAAAGGCCTAGCTGACTTTGACCCTAGGCCTAGCTGACTTTGACCCTAATTCTAAAAATTTTACTCAAATTTTACCTGCCCCTGGCCCTTTACTAAGCTGGCTTAAGTCTTCTTCCTAGGCCTTCCTCTCTAAGTAGGAGGGTACTCAGAAATCTCTCCAGAGAGTTGAGGTCCAAAATGGTGTCCAATTTACAGCTTGTACACCCCTGTGACTGTACAACTAGAATTAGTCCTACCTATTCTAAGGTTAATTTAGAACAGGAAGGCAATGCTCCCTGGGGTGGATCTAAGTGGGTATTTGCCCTGATATCCCCCAGAAGAATCTGTTGTGCAGCTTACCTGGGCCCCAGTAAGCTCACCGCTCAGAACACACTAAGCTCATCCATCTGGACGCTGTCCTTCGTTCTTGCTGAACACCCTTTCTCCAGCGAGGGTCCTTGAGAAGTTCCTCATTGGACCAAGAAGTTTGACTTCCAGGAATTTAATACAAGGCCGATTTGCTTTGCCCTTTTCTGGCTGATTGGACTCCCCTGCGAAGACTGTGTTGATGCTTTCAAATGTCGTTGATGCTTTCAAATGTCACAGGGAAAGAGACCTGCATTCCAACAGCTTCTCTCTGGCTGTTGGGTCTCGCTGCCACATGGTGTCGCTGTTGAACACACACGACCCTGTGCAGTCGCCTAGACTTCTGCTCATCCAGCAGTGACGATTTTGCATGGCCCTGTGCAGGCTGCAGGCTTCTTCAAAGGAAGATGGCATTTTGACTTCCATGGCATTAAACTCAATACATGGTGCTCCCTTGAGCACACACACACAGTCACTATTTCCAAAGCACATCCAGTATGTCTGTGTCACTGGGTTAGGGAGTCACATCCACCTCTACCACATTTTGTACTAGAATCCCACCCTTTCCTCCAACTTACACCTTCCTTGTACAGTAAGCCTGGGTCACCAGTCTTTTCTCAAGCTGTTATTTTATGCCTTAATCTGGTCCACTCTTATCCATTCCAAAAGACTTTGGACCACTGGATACCAGGACCTAGGGGCTGGAGTCTTTCCCAGAAGACACTAGCGCCTATGTAAGTAGACCCACCTCCTCATATAACTAGCTTTGCATTCGGGAGATTCAGGGCAAGTCCAGAAGGTTCTGGAACACTTTAAATCCATAAAATATAACAAGTGCTTACTCTGTTTCTGCATAACCAAGAGGTATGCTCAAGTGGGTTTTTCAAGGGAAGAAATTAGCTCCTCTCCATTAAAAAAAAAAAAAAAAAAAAAAAAACCTGAAGTCAGCTATATTTACATTCCTTCTGTATGTTTGGTCCATTCTGTCTCCTTGGGGCCTGTGGTCTCCCTTTAGCGATCTTTTATTTACTCTGTATGTTCCATTAAAGAGTTTATTGCCTAAGCCAAAATTCTAAGATTCTTTTTTAACATAGGCAATGGGGCCCTCCATATCTGAAGTCGAAAAGGACAATACTTTCCCATGGGCTGTTCTCCTGGAAACAGATTCTTAATGGAAACAAAATCCCTCAACCCTTGTATTCATGCACAGTATTGATAACATTCAATGTGGTACATGGTATAAATCTGAAAAAACAAACCTCATTTCTACTCTGGGGCCAAGATCATAGATTATATCACATTTGGTTCCATTTCTCTTTTTCAGGTGTTTGCAATACTTGATTTGGATGATTAAGAAAGTAAGTATGCCAAGCCATAGTGGCCATGTGTTGATTTGTCACATAACCCTCAACAGCAATCTCCAGAAAACAATGAGGGGCAGGATTTTTTCTCTTGCTACCTAGCAAGTGATTGTGCCTTCTAATTAAACTCCTTCCGACTGTTTCATAAGACCTCGAATCCTAACCCCCACCCCCGCCCCCCAAAAAATATTCCTGGTCAAAGGGTCATGTCTTTTATCACAGTATTAATTATAAAAATCTCTTTGCCATAAATAAACTTCAGATAAAATAAATCCTTGCTGGAAGACCAGAGTTTGTCCTGCAGACCCAGGGAGGAGAGTTGCACTGGGGAGAGGGAGAGATGGGAAGCAGGTAAATTACAGCTTTCACTTTTTATTATGTAGAGTCTCATATTTAACATTTTTATAGTAAGCAACTATTTTCATGCTTTTATAATTCTAAATTTTTTTAAACTTTTAATGCCATTTCTTTCTTGATTATGTCCAATTATAGCTGTCTTGAGCTAATGTTGTATACAAGAACCAAGGATTTAAGTGCAGTGGTCTAAGGACAATTGGCTTACTGTTTATTACCCCAAAGATAAATCTTTAAGGAATAACATGAGGCTGTAGCTTGCATTGAGTTTTGACTCCCATTGACAATAAATGCTTTGAAATGTGCTAAGATCAGTTCAGATCCCTGTATTGATGTATTCAGGAAGCCCATACTTTAACATCAAAGCAAAGGACATCAAAACTGTCTTTTGTCAGATAAGATTTTCCAGTGGGGGTGAATAGGAGCATAGTCTAACACTCATTCCTATGTATTAGCGATTTGGAACCACTTTTAGATGAGCCAGATACAGTATAGATCCCCTACCATAGAGAAGTAGGGAGAGCTGAGTTCTCTTCTATGCAGATAATATTATTTCATTGCCATAAATTAGAAATACTTTGATAGACAGCTGGCCCTACTTCCCATCAGCTAGTTTGAATTCTGGCCCCATAACTAATAGCCGTACACAGCATGTCAACACTTTTATTTGCTGGGGTGACATTTTGAAAACATGTCTTTCTTTGAAGGATACAGGAAACTACTTTGCTCAAAGTTAATTGAGCATCTTATAACGATTTTCTGAAATGTGTTTGTAGGCTAAGAGGACATCTGGTTACACCTGTTTTCAGCATGATTCAGGCTAGAAGAAAAACCTCTGTCAGCAGATATGTTTTAAAATGAGATACTGTGTTTGGTTTGGAAGAATCAAATAAAAAATTTAAACAGATTAAAATTTAACCACACGTCACAGAAATGACTCAAGAATAGATCAAAGCTGCTTTCATAGTATAATCTTTTTAATTGTGTGAGTTTTTGAACAAAAAAAAACTGACATATTTTTATAATCTTTGTGGGGTTTTTTTAACAGTAAGAATGATCATGTGCATTCCACATTTCCACATGTAACACACTGTGCAAAGGAAGGCTTTTGTTCCCACCTCCCTGAAATGCATGTGCATTTTCCTTTTGAACACTGGTTTTTGAGGTACTGGACACCTCTTGATGCAAGGGTTCTCCAAAATGTTCTTCAAACTAAGGCTTTTCATTAGATCAATGGAACTTGGAGATCTGGCAAGGAATATGCTGCAGCAAATCCATAGAATTATTTTCATGTCTGTGCTCTGCATTAACTTGTAATTCAACATCAGGATTACCTTTGCTTCCTATTTTTAACTAATGAGTCTGTTATGGGTCTAAAGCAAATAACAGAGGAGGAGAGAAAAGAGTTTAAAGTGTTTAAAGGTCAGAAGGCATCATGGCAGCTGTCGTGATGGACTGAGAGCTGAGTCCCTGCATGACTTGGTTCCTGAAGATGCTCACTGGGTGTTCTCCAGCTATACCCCTACAGGTGCAGTCAATATATGCACAGAGCATCCACACTTTTCTTTAAAGGTGGATTGTCTAAAAATGCCCACTGAAGATTTTTTAAGTTAGATATTTATCTCTATTAATTCCTCCACATGCCTCTCAGGGTTCATAAGTCAACAGCTGAAAGATGTCTCCTACAGTGCTAGGAAGGTACTAGGATGAGAACTTTGAAAGTTTCAAAGGGCTTGTTTGGCATAGCTTTTTGTTGATTGGCTTGTTTAGGGGGAAATGTTGGCCCTGGCTGCTTCTGTGTGCTTTCTCAATTCCATGTTCTTTCAACTTATGGCCTCATTTCCTAAAGTTCAGGCTGACTCCAGCGGCACTGCATGCTAAAGCACCAGGGAATAACAGCATCATGGAATAACTGTACTCCTGGGATTCATCAGGGACAATAAACTCACTCCATCAGGAAAAGCGTGGGCATGCTCCTGACATGCAGGCCATCCTATTCATTTGGCACTCCAAGATGACATTGTTCAAGCTTTTTAAACTCATTTTCATTTTGATTAACACAAAAACAACATACCATCCTTTGAAGTTTTTTGAAATTTCAAAATAAATTCAACCCATAACTCAAACAAGTAAGGCAACAGGACGACACACTGACGACTTTTCAAACTCTACAATAGAAAGAAGGAAACAAAATGTTTGTTACTTACAGACTATAGTATGATTATGCACCAAGATAATATAAAAGTACTGACTGTAAAATCCTTAGGATTAATAAAAAGTTAGGGAAGGGGTCAGATACAAGATAAAAATATAAAAATCTCCAAAATAAATATTGTTTCCTATTCTAACAACAAGCAGAAAATGTAGGGAGAAAAATGCATTCATAAGAGTATTGGAAAAAAATATAAAGAACACTAATAAGAAATATCCCAGACCTATATTAAAAATGCAAACTTTTTACAGAGATTGATTAAAGAGAATAGTAAATAGACATAATCTTGGGCTGCAATATTGAATGCAGCAATGCTATTAATCCTTGTTGTTAATCCTTGCAATTTTTAGGTGAAATGCAATCTGAATTAAATCCCAGTGGAATCTTTTTTTTTTTCTTTGAATTTGATGGAAACCCATCTGGAAGGGGAAAAAAAGGATGAGAAGATTTAAGAACTGCTTAAAGAATATCAAGGAGACACTGTCTCTAAGAGATATCTAACGTATTATTATTGATACTGTAATTAAAATAGTGTGGTGCTGGTGGTACAAGATTCCTTAGATCATCCAATGAAGTAGAACCAGATAGTCCTGAGATCATATATATTTTAAAAATTTAAATCTGAGAAAGGAATCGCCAGGAAGAAATGGTTAATGGTTAGATTATCTGAAAGTAAAATTGGAAAATGTGGCTAAAAGGGGGGAAAGTAATCAAGTTTGATCCCTCCCTAATACCATACACTGAAATAAAACCCCAGTGTATTAAATGTAAGAAAAAAAATTAATCCAAAAGTATCTAGAATAAAATACTGGCATATATTTAACTAGAGCCTGGATGAGCAAGAATTTTCAGAACATGAAGTAAATAAAAGTGATCTTAACAGAAGAGTGAGTTATTTTAAAACATCCAAACATCCTACATAAAATATAAAGAGAAGTGATAAATTAGTTAAAATATTGACGAGAATGGACGAAGAGTTAACAGGCTTAAAGCCACAAATCCTCTTAAAACATCAATAAGGAAAACAATCACAGGCAAACAGAGAACCCAGGCACACGATTCTTAGAAGTACAAGTATGTAAGTAACAAAATTCATGAGAAACGTTTGACATCAAGGTTAATCAGAAGAATGCAAACCAGCAAAATGAGACCATTTTCACAGTTCATAATTATATGTTTTAATTATATTGCCTGTTTATCAAGTGAAGTGGGGTGGGCATGGGGGAGCAGGGGGTACGTAGTTCTGGTCTCCTTTGAGAGAATCTGCCCCTGGGAAGCAGAGTTGACTGACAGCTCCAGCTATCCACGTCTTGGTGACCCCCAGCCAAACCTTCAACATGACCAGGGTCCTCACAGTAGCCCGTTCCTGCCTGTCACAGAATGGCCACCGGGCTTTGGTTTGGGGACTCCCTATCCCCTGCCCAAAGCTTTTAGAATCCCACAGCAGTGGGAGACCCTTCCACAGGATCCTTTCCTCTCTTGCCTGCAGCCTGCAGAAATGCGTGTCTGAGGCACTCCTGCTAGTCCTGCCCCCTCTATCTTCATCTTTCACTGGCATTTCCCCCTAATTCCACTGCGTTGTGATGAAGGGATTCATACACCCTCATATGCCATTAAGGAAAGTGTAAATGAGCACAACGTTTCTGGAAACCATAAGTAATTGAATTATGACACTCCCTCATTCAATAGAATATAGGTATGGTCAGTAAATATCAGGTTTGGGAAGAGCCCCAGTGAGGAAATTTCTCATGTTGTAATCTTAAATGGATAAAGCAAGAAACAAAAATACATCAATAACATGACATCAGTTTTAAAAACTATCACAAGTAATAGATAGATACACAGAAAAAAGAAGGGCAGCAATTTCATCAAGATGTATAGGACAGCTCCCTCCAAGGATGCAGCTGTGAATAATTTTTATGCTTCTCCTTATACTTTTCTGTATTTTCCACATTCTCTGCAAAAAAAAAAGTATAAATTATTTCATAATCAGAAGATGTTGCTTTAAAAAAGTAAGATTAAACATAAGCCAAAACAAGAGGTAGCAAGAGTCCAGTGTAGACAGAAATGACTATAATGGACTGGGAGGGGAAAGAGGGTCCCCACCTGGGCCGAGCGGAAAGGGGGGCATTGAGGTGACAGGAGGAGCCGTACCTACCAGGGGGAACTGGATATGCGCAGGGCATGATCGGAACTGTCAGTGAGAATGAGGGCTTGTGAGAAAAATAATAGGAAGTCCTAACGGAGAGCTTCAGGTCAGAACAGCAAAGAAACTTCAGTGCCAAACTAGCCGTGAAAACCATTGAAGATTTTTCTTTAGCATTGCCAGTTGACCAATGCTGTTTCCCCGTAGCTTTCCTCTGAATTCCCACATTAAAATATTCATCTACAGAAAGGACCCATGCCGGAACCAGCCAGAAATACTTTGGATCTCAATGGCCATGTTCGCTTGAACCGAACTCAGTGGGACAGCAGCTGTCTGGGAGACAGCCCTGGGCCACAGCCAGCAGAAACATGGCCGCAGCACCGTCCTCACCTTCTAGACAGGGAGGTCAGACTTCCCTGGAAGAAACTATTTCTCTGGATTTGTTTTTCTTCTGTTGCTTAATTTGTTTTTTCAGTTGTAAAAGGAGACATTTGGGAAAGATTCCATTTGCTTAAATTACGCACTGGTCACACATTCCAAGAACGTGACTCTGGATACTCGGCACATCGAGGGGTGCCCCTGTGTTGCCACTTTCTGGGATATGCAGTGACCCTAAGATGTATTTCGAAGGTGGGGAGTCATGATAAGCAGAGTCGGCATAGATGCATTTCTGGGGTGCTAACCCCTCGAGAACTCTTTCTGGTACAAGCACACCTGCCTCCCTCTCACGTGGACAAGCGGGGCAGGGACCCATCACTCCCCATCAGTTCTCCTTGAGAGAACAGTGGCCGGGGATAGTTCCAGTCTCCCCATCTTCCTGTAAACACTGGGCCTGGAGAGACCTCTTCAGTTCAACCACAGGCAAAGACACAAGCAAAAATGAGAACAGAACACAAATCCCCACCCCTGACCTTGAAAAGTTGGAAGAACATACTTTGGAAATGACCTTGAGCAATGTTTCTTAGCCACGTTTGAGCTTGTAGCTTGGGCAAATTATGACAGTTGATCTTCTAAAGATGTTTCCATTTGGAAAAAATAATAACAAAGCCCTGGAGTGCCTATGCTCAGAAGCCTACCAGTGCCACTGGGCTCCCGTGTGCACCTTTTTGGCTCTTAGGGAATCCTGCAGAGCCCATCTCCCTTGAGGACCTGCCTTTCTCTGCTCTGTTTTTTACTCTTGTGTCTTATAACAAGCAACACCTGCCACTCTGAGACATAAAGCATGTGAGGCCATGTGACCAAAGGTCCCACCTGGAGGACTCTTCCCTCCCCACAGAGACACTATTCGCTGCCCCCGTAGGGTCTTCCTGAGCCACTATGGATCTGACCTATCAGAAAGAGGGTCCCGCAATCCCCAAAGGCTGCCTGTTCCAATCTCCTTCCCTGCTAGGGACGGGAAAGAGAGAGAAGGAGGCCTGGGAAAGGGAGGGAGAGCAGGAAGGAGGTGGGCCAACCTCTCCTCTCCTCCTTTCTTTCAAGCTATAAGTAGCAGGGCTATCTTCTTCCAGTCTATGCATCTTGGAAATTACAGGAGTTCTAGGGATAAATAAAAGCCCTTGGTACGTCATTTACTTTTACAACTAACCACTGTAAGTCCTTAAATTCAAGTTCTTAAAGAGCAGCCCTTCCCACCCAGGTACTTTTGGCAGGGCCTGCTGCAAGAAGTATTCAAAGCACAAGGCTTGTGGTGGTCTCTCAGGCCCCAAAAGGCTGAGTCAAAGGCCCTTAGATCCTCAAGGGGGTGGGGAGACTATCTATGTTTGGCTCAGGAGGCAGATAGAAAAGTTCCACCTGTTCTTTGAGATTGAGACCTTCCTCCCGATTCCTATTCTGTCCTCCACCCTCACTCCCTGAATACTTGAAAGCAGCTGAGATGCTGTAATAGAACCACTTAGATGTTTTGTTTTGTTTTTTAACCATGACCACAATAAGAAATACATCTTATATGGGTACACATTGCACCTATTGGTGTACCTAAAGAGGAAATGTAAGTTTCACGAAACAATACCCTGCTATGTGCCAGGCACACTGAAATTTTCTATTCTCCTTTTATTCTAAATTGTGCAAGGTCCACTAACGTATTTCATATCTCACAGCTGAGTGGCAAGTAGAAGTATAAAAAGCACTCCCTTGGGAGATAGGTGGTGTCCCTGGGGCCACTCTGTCAGCCTCTTCTTAGGTATTAGAAAGGCCAGAACTAAGACATGTCACAACAGACTTGACTTCCTTCCCTGTTTCTCTATGGTATGACACAGTAAACACCCAGGGCTCTGGCAGAGCTGCTGCCAGGGAAGAGGGATCCCACACTGGAAAATGTGCTGCTAGAACTTGGGCCATAAGAAAGGCACACGTTGAATGGTCTCAGCAGAGTTCACACTACGGAGGTCTTCAGAGTCTCACTTGCGCTTCTTCAGAATCTTCACTTGTGCTTCTCCAGTGCTCACCCTGATTAACCCCTGTTGGTTCTCAGGTTGAGGGGACAAAATCTCATAGCCCACCGGGGTGAGGGCTGCCTATGGGAAAGACATTAGGAGAGCAAGGAATTTCCCAGGGAACCTGCTACGAGGCATGTGGCTTGTTTCCCTGTATGCTCTCCAGGTCTGAAGTCAATTTGCACAGTAGAACTGTCTTTTCTTTTTTTTTTTTATTTAAGTTCTAGGATACATGTGCATCTTGCACCACATCATCCTCCCTGCTGAAGAAACACTTTATACCCCATAAAACAATTGCTCAGGAATTCTGGGCTCCCAGACAGACCCTGAGTTTCAAATAGAGATGAGCTTGGCACCCATTCCATGAATGACTGGAGTGTGGGGGCAGCTAGGAGTCCTTTAAGGTCCAGCTTGAAGAGAATGAGCCAGAGCTCATCCACACCCATTCACCTCAGACACAAGAAATGAATGATGCCCTCTCCCCATCCCACCCTTTACTCTCTCTGGGCAAGAAGCATTGTCTGCAAGGCCCCTTGGAGGAAGAGGCAGGGAAAGTAGGTGAGGTGGCCCAAAGCCCTCTGCAAGTCCTGCTTTCCTCGCTTGGCCTTGCTCCCCCATCTCCTCGGGAAGCTGCTGTCCTATCCATTGAGCTGAGTGTTACCAGTAAGAACACTGTCAGCCTCTAGCATCATCCCTCCAATTCCCAGCACCCTGCCATCGCCTAGACAGTCTAAGGCCCCAGGGTGTGGCCAATTCAGATCTGATCCAGCTATGGTAGGGTTCACTGATGCTGAGTATAGCTAGGAGCCCTTCCTCTTGTTGTTCTCTCCTGCTGCTGAGTCTCCTCTTCTGCTCCTAGCCAAAGTAGAGGGGTTTTACCAGTCCCCACCATCCAACAATTACATTCATCTACATCGCTGGCTCAAGTCACTGCAGAGTCTCCCAGATTCTCACCGGACTGCCATTGTCCAGAAATGTGTACAGAATTCTCACTGCACCACGCTCAAGCCTGAGAAAGTCCCAAATGCTCAAGGAGTATACAATGTCACAGAGAAAACATGATTAACATTGAACAAACATATGCAATAATCCAGGCAATGGATAAGTGCCCATAAGTGACCTAGAGAGAGGGTGAGTTGACTGGGATGGTCTGCACAAGGTGAAATAGGAGCTCAAGGGCAGTGGCAGGAACATGAGAGTCTAAATGCAATCAACAGATACCAGCAGGCCAGGACTGCAGGGTTTGCCTAAGCAAGTTATGGTGGGGGCATGGGGAGGGTGTGTAGAAATGGGATGGATGGGAGAAATTAGGCCAACCAAGCTTAAAAGAAAGCCTATTCAGGAGGTAGGCAATTAGGACTCAGAAAAGCCTTCTAAAGTCACATGTGGGCTGATGTTGGCTTATCTCCAAAATGACAAAAAGTAGTTATCCTTCTAGAAATGTAACCACAGCCAGCTGGAAGCAGCAGTTATGATTCAAGCAGTAACTGTGGTGTTTATGGATCCTGTAACATCATCAGTGATGTAGCCCCTTCTGTGAGGTACAATCTCAGCCTCACAGGGCCATAAAGAATGAGTTTCCCCATGAAGGCAGTTTCTCTGGATTTATTTTCTCCCTCTTCTGTATCAGCATTTTTTGTCAAGTGGCAAAGAATGTATTGAAAGAAGAGACCCTTCCTGCTTTCCTTCCACTGATTGATGCTTAGTATTCCTAGATCAGAAAGTCAGCTGAGATGCATGATGGGGGCAGGGAGCAATCCAGCAGGAAGGCCAGTGCTTATCCTGGGTTGGCCATTGGATGCGTTCACACTTAAGACCTCTTCCAGATCCAAGATCCTGAGTCTCTCTACTCCCACCCAAATTTTCCTCCATTTCCAAGGTGGCTAGGTACACTACCCCACTTCCCAGTCAGGATGTTTGGGTGTGTCTAATTATGTTCTTTCCCATGTGAGCAGAAGAGATGCACACCACTTCCAAGTGGCCATAAGACCTCCCAGATGTTCTCCTCTTTGTTCTTCCCCAGGTCCCATGAGCTATACTGATAATGACAATGGTAATAGCAATTTTGGAAGCCAGCTAATATTGGAATATGGCAATGCCACTATCAGCCTATTTCCTGAGGGGACACATTAGAGCCAAACTTTCTCCCCTGCCCCTACTTCAACAATCTGGAATGTCTGCCTTGGAATATTATGAAAGAAAGAAATAAACATCTCTTGTGTTTGAATCATTATATTTTGAGTCTATTTGTTACTGCAGTTTGGTCCACTCTGACATAATCTCAAAGAACTGAGTTTTCTTCTATCAGTCAACTGAGTGACTAGACACCCAACTACTTAGAATTCTGAGTACTAATAACTAAGGGAAAGAGAGAATAAGGTAGAAATGTGAACGAAGGGTAACATATTGGTAAACTGCCTCCAAACTCTTTTGGAGGTGTCAGCCTCTGCTATGTGTATCTCTATTTGAATTTGAAGACAGATTTGGAAATTCTAAGGAGGTATCTTAGGATACAATTTAATTCACAAAAGCCTACTGAGAGTTTTGTAAGTAGTCCAGCTGCTGGAAAGGAACTGGATACGAATGCTGGAGAAGAACCCAGCCCTTGCCCTAATGAATTCAGCACATGGTAGCGAGATACGTATCAGCAGTTTATTGTAGGACACTGCCCTCTCTTGCTTGGCTCAGCTGCATCTCAGCTCTGGGCATACCTTGTTTGATTCTGACTGAAATCGTGAACAGAAGTCTTCTTACCTCAGAGCAGGGCTTCAGGACACCCTCAGCCTCACACTGGTCTTAATGTTGTGCTTACCAGAAAGCCATATGCCTGTTTCCAGTGACCTTCTAGAAACAATAGTCCTCTTTATTGGACTCCACAAAAGCAATCAAATACAGTAACCAAACCAGTTCTTGCCTGCCAAGATCCTTGGAGAATACTACCGTGCTAATGTGGTATAAGAAAGATAAAAACAAAGAGGTTCTAGAAGAGATGACGCTTTTCCTCCACCTTTAGAATTCTCCTTCCAGAAGGGAACTGGGTCTTAGAAAGAAAACTGCTGTTGTCAGCCCAGCACCAGCCATGACTGGCAGAAATGCTACCTGGGCTGGAGAAAGACACTTCCTTCAGTCAGCTACTAAGGCGTCCTTGTGAACCTTGTAGGATGTTTCCAGAGTTTACATTTTAAAACACAAGTAAAGTGTGTGTTGGCAGGCAGCAAATTGTCGAACCTATCTGTAGCCTCTCTGCATTCCTGTTAAAATATCCCCAAATATAGCCACACCTGGGGGACCCCCACTAACTGCTTTATTCATCGAGGTAGGTGGAGAAGCATGGCCCTCAAGACACACAGGCTGCCCTCTTGTCTAGAAGGAAGGCATGATATCGCCCTTGCCTCACCCATCTACCTCTAATGCTGGGGCACAAGAGCTTCACTAGAACTGAGGCAGGCCCATTTCCTAATCTGTGTAACAGAAAGAGAATGCAAATGAATGTATCCAGAAGATATTGTGACTGGATCAAGTGTTTTCAATCTCTGTACTCCTGTGAAGTTAGACAGACATCTAAACCCCAGCCAGCAAAGTCATTACCTGGTCTCAGATCCTAACATTCCAACTAAATGAGCTTCTGTTGTAGTTCCCTTAGCTGACATTTTGGTCCACCCAGGCAATAAGCCACAGGCCCCCTCTGAACATCTAGAGAGACCCACCCGTTATCCTCCACCGGCATTCTTCCCTTGATGGAAGCCTTGTGGGCCTCAACACTGAGCTCTGGTTTGCTATGCAACCCACCTCACCCTGCAGGTGTAAATTTGGCAGACGGATCTGCCCACTCCCAGAAGGCTAGTGATAGAAGCTAAAGAAACTCCATGCATCTTGGGCTGTTGGAAAATACGTGTCCTGGAGAGAAAATCTTCCTTAAAAAAGTACGAGTACTGGAGAGAAAATCTTCCTTGCACAAAAGCACAAGTATACCTGGTAGGCAGTTGTGGAATCTGTACCACTAGCAGAGCAAACTCTTACCCTGATGACTTAGGCGGGTGAAAGATCTCTAAACATACCCTCATGCAGGGAAACATTCCTGAGATGTGAAATCTACATGGGCGGGCTTTTTCTGTCTGTCTGTTTTGGAGGCTGGTATGTCCTCAGTGCCCAGAATAGGACTCGGTACATAAAAGGTGCTCAGTAAATATTTGTGAAATGAATGAATAAGTGAATAGATAGATTTCTCACAAACTGAAAGAAGACCTGTGCAATTATGAAGTTAAAGGGGATGCTTCTTCCTGGAAGCCATATGAAGGCCAGAGGAGACACATGGAACTCCACTCAGCCTTCGCAAGCTCAGAAGCCTGATTTTCCTTGGCATCCAAAAATGGTAAAAGTTTAAGGCCAAGGTAATCGTTGGAAAAGAAAGAAAGACATCTGTCCCACAGGCCATCAGCATGGGTCTGCAGAGGGGCCTCCCTGGTGCTTGACCCCCCTGCACCTCTCTGATCCTCTGAGTTCTGCAGGTCACTCCGGCATTCGTGACTCTTCCTCTCTCTTTCTGGGCTGTCCCTATCTGCCAAGCCCCTCAAGAAATATGGACTCCATGGCAGATGAATGTAGATGCCAGTTCTGGAGGCTCTTCTGGGTAGACCAGAAGCACCAGCCTCCTCCACTCTCACCCTAGGGCACAGCCACATTCCTCTCTGCCCTTTCCCCTCCTCCAGGCTCTGCTGCACTCCAGTTTCCCCCGTCTGTACATCTCTGAAGCTGGCAAGAAGCCCCACCACAAGGAAAGGTGGAGAAAAGTAGCTAAGATTTCTCCTTCTCGAAACAGCCCACAGGGCCATTGGAACTATCCTCTGAGGACAGTTATGAAAGCAGGGTGGGACATTGAAAATAAATAAATAAATAAATAAACACTAGGCGTGGAGGCTTATGCCTGTAATCCCAGTGTTTTGGGAGGCTGAGACAGGAGGATCGCTTGAGTACAGGAGCCTGGGCAACAAAGCAAGGCCACATTTCTCAAAAAAAAAAAAAAAAAAAGAACAGTCTTCTTAAAGACATCAAAGAGATAACAAGAATAACAAGACAGTGAAGAATGACGGGGCAGAGTCAGTCATAGAGAAGAGAATGCAGGACGGTAAGCCCAGTGCTCAAAGCTGCTTTTGCCTTGAGGCCACTGGTGGATCCAAAGAATGTGGTCATAAACACACTGCCCATCTGATGGCTCACAGACAAAAGTCGCAGCCCAGTGCCACCGAAGTTGGGGGCCCAAATAGGTCCCCTCATCTCCTTTACGCTAATTCTGAAGGGCTATACTCTCAGAACAACGGTGAGCCCGAAGTAAACCAACCCTCCATGGACTTGGAACTTAACTTCGTGTTGTCAGGTTGATCCAGGGAAACTCAGGCTGTGAACTTGGATTATGGTGTCCCAGGCTGGTACTGCCAGCAGCATCTGTCAGAAGAAGAAAACACTCTCTGTAAGAATGATAGCGGCATCCCAGGCTTCAAATTATTCCTGCGAAGAAAGAGCCATACTCTAAGCCTTCCCCACAAGAAACCCTGGCAGGTCACTCCCTCAAAAAGACTTATGGAAGTTGTTCCACAAGGATGGTGTAATATTGTGTGACTCATGAGGCTGGAACAAATGCAATCCCTCCCCAAACTTTGGGTAGCCCTCACTGTCAGTTTTTCTGGGTTGAACTTGAATCCAGCTGCAGGTTCTCTGTGAAATCAGTTGTTTCCATGCAGGAAGCCTCTTCCCGCTAAGTGAAATAAGCAAAAAATACAAATTAGAACCATTAAAACTCATCATCTTTCCTTCCCGCATTTCTTTGCAAGAAGCTGTAAGAGCCTCTCAGCAATCATTTAGTCCAGTCCCAGAGAGGGTATCTAGCCCTCGGGAATAGGCTCCAGGCTCTTCGTTAGGAAGGTTTCCCTCATGTTGGACTTGGGACACATTTCACCTCTTGGCCATTTCTCCTGAGCCTCCCTCCTGGTCCTCCCTGACCCCACCCACATCCCTTCCTGTCCCTGTGAATTCGATTCAGGACTGACTACAGCCTGAGCTTGTGGGTTACACTGGGCAATCCCTCCATCATCCCTTAGAGCTCTCGGCACAACCACAAGATTTTTATTTGCTTAATGTCTGTCTTTTGCGTAGTATTGTAGCAGGAAGAGCCACAGACAAAACCCCTCAGACACCTAGTTAAAGAAGGAAGAGGTTTATTTGGCCGGGAGCATCAGCAAGACTCCTGTCTCAAGGACCGAGCTCCCAGAGTGAGCAATTCCTGTCCCTTTTAAGGGCTCACAACTCTAAGGGGGTCCGTGTGAGAGGGTCATGATCAAGCAGGAGGTACGTGACTGGGGATGCATACACTGGTAATTAGAACAGAACAGGACAGGGATCTTCACAGTGCTTTTTTAAGCAAATAACCAATAAGGTCAGGGGTCAATTTTTAACTACCAGGCCCAGGGTGTGGAGCCAGGTTGTCTGCTTGTGGATTTCATTTCTGCCTTTTAGTTTTTACTTATTCTTTCTTTAGAGGCAGAAATTGGGCATAAGACAATACGAGGGGTGGTCTCTTCCCTTAGTATAACTGCCACGGAAGCAGAAACCAAGTCTGTCTTGTCCACTAGTGTGTTCCCAGTTTCTACAACTGTTCCTGACACAGAGTAGGACTCAGACACATATTTTGGAATGAATGAATGAAACTTGGGACAGGCAGCCCCAAGGCTTCCCCCTACTACATCTGCAGGGATAGACTTCCCTTTCCTCCAGCGATCTTGGGAGCCCCTCTCTTTATCTGGCTGTGTTTTCCTCTTCTTGTGTGTCCTCCTTTTGTAGGAGACTTTTCAGGCACCTGGGCCATCTGGCACTTTCGGAGTACTCTTAAAGTGCTGGTGGACTCTATCTTCCTCTCAAAAAAAGCTCCCAGAGTGACTTAGCAGTGGGCTCTCATACTACCATCATTGTCACTATCAAAAGTGGTCACTGCCCCACTGCCCAAGTGCAAGACCTAAGGTTGGCACAAAGAGAATTGACAGTCCAGTCTGGGCGCATAATGAAACTGGACCACCCCAGGAAAGCCTTAACCAGGGAGCCATGGAGTGATGTTGCACAGGCATAACCAAGTACATGGGGTATGTCTGAATAGCTGGCACCTTCTTAGAGAAAGAACGCTATTTGCTTGGGTGGGGGTGGGAGAGTTTGACCAGCGCTTATGGCAGAATGTGAGGTCCCACAGGTCTAATGCAGTCTATTCCAAGGCTCAGAGGAGAGGGTGAACCAAACTGCATGAGACAAGCAGAAGGATTTTGATTTTTCTTTTTGACAGGGGAGGGGTGCAGAGGGCTGGCTTGGGGGAAGGGGTGGGAGGAGTCATTGAGTGAGAGGTCGAAGAGTGTGAGCAGAAAGAGCCACAGCAGTAAAATTTTGAGGCCGGATGCCAACCTGGGGCTAAGACAACATTCCAATGGCAAGGGGGTAGGAAGAATTTTTTTTTAAATACTTGTGTGTGCATGTATGTTTGCCATATACAAGGCTGGTTTTCTTCAGAACATGCCCAGTTCTCCACAATATCAAAACATGACCCCTAAGTATTTCTTGCAGTTGATTTGTGACCACATCTTACACCCAGATGATGGGGTAAATAGAGCAGAGAGACGTACAGAAGGCAGAAACCAGGAGGCTGTGACGGCCACACAGTCACAAACCTCCGAAGAAATCATGCAAAGTGGAATTTCATCTGAGTTCCCTAGACCTTAAATCCCAAGGGAGCCTGGCCTCCTAGTAGGCAACATCACCACTTAAAAGTGGAACTTGATTTGGAAGTTGAAATGGACCTTGGCTGGAGAAGTCCATGTATTGGGAGATCGGGGGGTAGGCGTGGCACATTCAGGATGAATTGAAGAAGTTAGCTAGGCAGAAATGCAATGGTTATGCCAGAAACCAGTGCAAAAAGAGGCAAGAAGAGCTGGGAGCAGGGTTCAGAGAACCTCAAAGCTAAGTTAAAGAGTTTGGACTTTTAACCTGTTGGCAATGGGGAACCACCAAACGTTTGTTTGACCTGGGCCAAATAGTGCTTGAGAAAAATGTCCCCAAGAGAGGTGTCTGAGGGGCCCTAGGGCAGAGCAGAGAGTGCCTAGAGGCCAAGAGACCGGTTAGGAAACTCTGCAGGAGCTCAGGGTCTGGACAGAAACAGGGGCTGCTGGGGGGAAAGGAAGGACTGAGACTTGGAATGGCTGGAGAAATGATGGGAACCAGTGAGCCTCTCGCTGGGAAAGGAGAGGAGAGAAGAGGACAGGCAAAATCCTGAATCAAAGATGATGCAAATGATGCTGGGAGGAGACTCGAGGGCTGGGGAACCCTGGAGAGAAGCAGGTGGGGCTTGGGGTACGTCAGCTGGCAGGGAAATCTGCCAGAAAAGCTCTTTGGGAAGAGAGACAGGAGGATCTCTTGAGTTTCACGCTGCTTTTCTAGAGTGCCAATTTCCTCTGTCCTCTCAAGTGTACAGAGGCCCCATACCACCTTGCTTTGGGCTAAGAGAGGTCTCTGTGTGTCTCATTGGACAGTGATATGGGGCACATGAAAAGACTCGGCAGCCATCCCTACACCCCCTGACTTAGAGCACTTACAAGGGTACCTGAGCCAGGCAGCTCCTACCTGCCACCTGTCCTCTTTTCTGGCTCTTCCTAGGGGTCAGACTAAGGACCATCCTGCTGTCCTCCTCCCGACCTGCTGAGAATCCACTCAGCTGCCCATATACCCATTTGCCTTTTCTCGTATACCATGTAGACCCCCACATACAAAAGGAACCCTTACAAATCTGAAGAATCCTATGGACAAAAGTCTGCAATTCCTCATGGCATCTGCAATCCCCCACCTGCAGGTCTACTGTTCTCACACACCTGTCTCAGGATTCTTTACATCGACTTGCAAAGTTTGAACTTGTTGCTTTGTGGACATTGCACTCAAGAGTTTCAGAATACTTTTCTTTCTCTCCTCTGCATCTATATCTTTCTTGGGCCAATTTGTGTCACTGCCCAGCTAATTTCCAAATACAGTCCTTTGCTGTATTCATATGTCCCACTGCCATCATTCCCCTGTATAGATAGTGATTATTTGGCCTAAAGCTCATCTTTCTATAGCCCAGAGTGAACCCCAATCACACACATGAGTACATGCAGCATCTTTTTATGTGTGTTAACTTCCCCCTGGGCCCTGGTCTTTCCTCGATGCACTGGCTCCTGGGGAGCCCAGCAGTGCCTGTTTTCCTTGGGACCTGCCCATCACACTTGGCAGGCAGGACATCATGGCAAGACTTCCTCTCTGCCAATCTGTCCTGCAAGATGAGGCAGGCCCTGCAGGATACACTCCTCAACGGCTAGACCCTCTCTTTCTGAATCAAGATTTTTTGGGTTTTTTTTCACCTGTTGGCTACTGAGAAGGAAAGGACACTCTGTAGTACTCTTTGAAGTCTCTTCCACTCATCAGAAAGACTTAGCCAAATATCTGAGTGTGCTCACGACCCACCATCCCATCAGACTACGTGGCCCTTCCTCAGACATCAGGACCATCTTCTGGCATCTGCCATCCTGGAAACCCTCTTCCTCCAAACAGAAATTTGCCACCCCATCCAAGTCTCCTCCAGGGTGGGTGACATCCTCACGTGGGCCTTCCTGGCCTTGGGTATCTGGAATTGTCTGCAGGCTCACATGTGTGATCCCCCAGCCAGGGCATCTGTGTCTGGTCTCTGTGATTTTAATACAGGGGTTATCTGAGAAGTGCTGCAGAAGAGAGAGGGGGATCAGGGGGCAGACAAAACCCAGAATCAAAGATGATGTGAATGACGCTGGGAGAAGAGTGGAGGGCTGGGGAACCCTGGAGAGAAGCAGGTGGGGCTTTAATTACTCGGGGCTGTGGCCTACATCTCCAGGGCTAGAAATCAGAAGCTGTAAGCAGGATGTAGAAAAAAAAAGCAGCCTAAAAGTCTCACTCTTTAAGATGTGCTTCCTAGCCTAGCAGCACCAGCAACTCCTGGGAGCTTGTTGGAAATGCGGCGTCTCAGACAGCAGATCCACTGAATCAGAACACAGCGCGTTCCATCCAGGCTCCCGAGGTGACTTCCCAGACGTTTCCACACCACCTTAACTTAGCCTCTGCGGGCCTCCCGCAGCTGGGGCGGTTGGTGGCATCCCTACACCTGGCTCCTCCCACTGGGGCCCCTGGTGCTCTGGCCCTGGGCCTCTAACACCAAACACCCTGTCAAAGAACCCCCAGCAGTGGAGCCTCCTCCCCACAGCTTGGGTAGGCTCTGCTGGGGTCTCCAGACCGAGAAACATGCAGCTGAAGCCCCCGCGGCAGAGGCCACACTGGATCTGACCATCCAGTTGGGGTCACAGCCCTACACAATGTGTCCTGATCTCCCACAGGGTGACGTTCGAGAGTTTCAGACTCTTGGGTCCCTTGCTCAGTGAACTTACAGTGCCCCCCTTGAAAGGCACCGTGCTGTGAACCTGAGGCTTATTTACAGACGTGTCCAAATCCTCTCTCTGGTCCTGTGTGCAGTGGCCACGCCCTTCACAGTCTGGATGTGGGTGAGTGTGTATACCTGATACACCCTGGATATCCTCCTTTGAGGCGGGCAGGAAAGCCACAAGGCACAGGTATAGAAGGAAGAACTGCAGGGAGAGGAAGCCACTGGCCTCCCACAGAGACTTGCTTAGGGCTCCAGGACAGATGTCCCAGGCTCAGAGAGAGCGTTCCCTCCCATGGAGAAAATGGTTGGAATTCATATGAACCCTCCAAGCCCACAGGTCCTTGGGTATGGAACGAGGACTCTGAACTCCTTGATCTCCAAGGGCCCCTTCAAGGTGAACGCCCGCTCTAGAAACTTCCTCGTTGTCATCCTGCCCAACAGGGTTCTGTCCCTGGGTGCAGACTTTCAAGTTGGAACTTTCCAGGTTCTAGGACCTCGTCCAGAGGATGACTATTACTACCTCAGAAAAACGATACACAAAACTCTGACAAATGATGTAGACTCAGACACAAGCGGCATCCAAAGGCAGTGGTGCTGGGACAATTAGATAGACACCTGCGAGAAAATAAAATTGAATCCATACCCTACACAATGGCTGCTTCAGGGACAGGGTTCAGGGAGACTCACTGCACATCAGGGTCACCGGGGTACTTGTAGCCTGCATTGGTTGGGGGAAAGCCAGTGGGGTTTGATAGGCTTGTCGTGGTCAAGGAGCTTCAGCTCACATTGCCCACTGAGCCCTCATTTGACAGGCCCCCCGTGGGCAGCAGCTGCCTTTTGTGGGCTCTGCTCAAATGACACAAGGACAGTCACTGGGCTTCTCTCTGCCAGGGGAGGGGAGAACACAGGATCAGGACTGCACATACTCTGGTCCTAATCGCTGGGCCTGGCAGGAAGCAGATATTCCCTGGTCGCCGTGCAGAAACAATGACTGTCACAGCAAGTGGGGCTCAGCACTTAGGTGGGCTGCATCCTTCTCTAAGGTTCAGACTGAAAGACTGAAAGGGGGTCCAAGGGGAAGAACAAAGGGGAGGGAAGGAGACTACCCGGAATCTGAGCTCTTGGGAGCCAGGTCAGACCCCAAGGCCTCTCCCTTTGTACTTTTCCATGAGGCCTCTCTCGTCCATAGCTTTTGCCAATACAGGTTGGAGATGGGTCACTCAGTAGTGCAATCCCACAAAAGACAATGGGAAGGCTGTCTCTTAAAAGGCCATTTTAAATATTAATGGTCATAGGGCAATGCTCATAAAATTAACTGAAAAAATCAGGTCAGATGACCCACTTTTGTAGAGGAAACAACAGCAAGGCACACACAAGGCCAGAGGTCACTCTTTGTCCAGGTAGTCGGTCCCTCTCTTGTCAGACATCAGATGCCCCCATGTCCCTGTCACAGCACTTTATTCTCTGTCATCCCTGGCAGTGATGTGTCCTGGTCCTCCCCAGATTCACTTTATTGAGCCTTCCAATTAGCATAGTGCCTAGCACAAGCAGGAGTTCAATACACATTTGCAAATGAGTGAGTGAAGGATGGATGGATGGGTGGGAAGGATGGATGGATGGGTGGGAAGGAGGGAGGGAGGGAGAGAAGGGGGAGGGAGAGAGGTAGGGAGAGAAAGAGGGGAGAAGGAAGGAAGGAGGGAGGAAGGGAGAGAGGGAGGGAAGGTGAGGAGAGGGGAGAAGGAAGGAAGGGAGGGAGGGAAGGGGGAGGGAGATAGTGAGGGAGGGAAGTGGGGAAAGGGGAGAAGGAAGAAAGGAGGGAAGAGAGGAAGACACGGAGGGAGGAAGGAAGGGAGGGAGGCAGAGAGGGGAAAAGTTCAGAGAAAAATCTACCAAAATGCTAATCAGGGTTATGATCTAGATACCTTATTTTATCTTCTTTATAATTACCAGTCTTCCAAATTTTCACCAGTTAAAAGATCACTTTTATAATAAATACACTTTTTATCAAAACTCAGCTATTTGATTTAAATCCATCTGAAATGGTTTCTCATAACTCCAAGTCCTATTTTTAACTAATGAATCTAGAAGACACTGGAATTAGTTCATGTCTATCAAAGTGGTCAAGTCTTGAACCAACATTGGGACACATGATCTGACAGTTTCCTAAATGCTCATTAAAGAAATGGGACTATTTGGAATCAAGGTGCCCCACAAATCTAAACAAGAACCCCACATCTAAGGATGAAGGGGAGCACAGGTGCTCCCCTTAGGGAAGATGACAGCAGCACTGGGGACATGGACAGTAACCCTTAAGATGGTGGGCCTGTGTCACCCAAAGTTGCCACCTCTGAAGTGCCCATAATAAAGGTGGCAAGAGGGAGATCTCAGAGGGAGATCTCAGACATTCTACTGGGTATAATATTCCAACCTGCCCGACTTTGCTTCCCTGAAGCTAAATTCATTCTGCTTTTAAGAAATGGATATTGTCACCTTGTTGGGGTTATAGGCTCACACCTATAACTCCCAACACTTTGGGAGGCCGAGGCAAGAGAGAGGATCACTTGAGCCCAGGACTGTGAGGCATGCCTGGGTAACAGTAAGATCCTGTCTCTACAAAAAATTAAAAACTAGCTGGGTGTAGTGACACGAGACTTTAGCCCCAGCTACTTGGGAGGCTGAGGTGGGAGGATCGCTTGAGCTCGGCAGGTTGAGGCTGCAGTGAGCCATGATTATGCCACTGGGTGACAGAGCAAGACCTTTTCTCCAAATTAAAAAAGAAAAAGAAAAAGAAAAGAAAAGAAATGGAGGGGCTGGATTATGCAGGTAAACAAAAAAGCCCTTCTGCGGCCTCCTCTCCACCTTCATCCTCCTCCTCTAACCAGAGATACATCCATGGGCCCCAATCTCCCAAGCACCAGTCACCACCAACTTCTTACCCCCAAGAAAGAGAACAGCCTCAGGGGACCCCCCAACCTCAGCACTCTCTCTGGGCCTCTACAGTCTCACACAACTCCGTAGCTTTCGCAGGGCCGAGAGCCAAGGGACCTGGTTGGGATCAGGGCCCACCCTTCTGCAAGGCTGGCCCTGACCTTATGCCAAGTCCCAGCAATGTAGCACTGTGGGTAGCATCCAGGCCTCCAAGCAGCAGACAGACCACTGCTAGCAAGGGATCTGGGTGCGTTTATTACCAAAGCCTTGGTTTCCTAGCTTGACAAGTAAACATCCCAACAGAGAAACTACTTTGTAGTGTTGCTGGGCACATTAATGAATTAGTGCTATGTACCTGGTAGTGCTTTAAAGACATCAAAACATCCAATTCATAATATCCAGATGAGGTAGTGCTTTAAAGACATCAAAACATCCAATTCATAATATCCAGATGAGGTAGGTACTGCTGTTGTTTCCCTTTTACAGATAAAGAGAGGGTATCAAAGAGAGGTTAAGAGATGTGTCTAAGGCCACACAGTGGCAAATGTTAGAACCAGGATTCCAGCCCAGGGAGTCTGGCTCCAGAGTCTAAACTAGTTTTACTATGCAAATGAGTGTCTTTACAATGCATGTAAAGTCTTCAACGCAATGCCAGGAACATATTAAAAGCTCAATAAATAGTAGCTGATCCTCTTGGCTGCTGGGATGCCTCAGTAAAGCAGATGGCGGCCACCCAGTGCTCTGTGTACAAACCTCATCTCCCTCCTACACCAACAGCCTTATGAATCAGGAGTGTGCCTGTCTTGTCCACCTTTGCATTCCAGCAGGCCCCAGCATCATGCCTGTGGCTCTCTGAAAACCTGCGGATGTATAAGATGACATCCATTTATCAAGCACCCACTGTGTGTGCCTTATCTCATTCAACCCTCCCACTGCCTCATGGGCAAGCTGGGCATTTCAGCATCTTGGCAAAGGGACACCGCCCTTCCACCAGGATATCGGTGGAGGTCCCTGGTCTGCAGCCCATTCCCCTTCTCTTGCCATCCCCATCCAGTCATTGTAGCAAGGGGCCTTGCACACGAGTATGGACACCCCAGGCTGCATATTTAAGCTCCAGCCATGTCCACGTCTCAGTCACAGCTGGCCATTCTCAGCCAAGGCATGGGCATACAAGTGGCCCTAGGGAAGATGAACCCAGTGCAAGCCCTGGGAGCTAGCAAAGGGGCATTTGGGCAGAGAATTATAGAAAAGGAAGGATCTGGGGATCCAGGGGACATGTCCCTTTTGCCCTGCAGACCTCTTTCCCCATTGGGGAGCTGCAGCCAGAGTGGGAGCCTCTTGGAACATATGACCTTGTCTCTTTGGCCCAGAGCTGATGTCTTATGCTATCCCAAGTGTGAGCTGTTTTGGTCTCAAAAGAAAAGTCCCCTCCTCTTCCCTTCAGGGAAAAATACTGAAGAGGGCAGGAGACTGGTGGTTTGAGACCTACCCCTTAGAAACCATGTGATCCTGTGCCGTGACTGACCTTCCCAGCCTTGTGTGTACAAAATGAAGACAAACACCTACCTCACCACCCTGTTGGCAGGACTCAAAGGATGACAAAGTGCCAAGCAAATCAATGTTTTCTTATGGATAGCCAGGGAGGTGAATATGATTCAGGGGAAACAGCCCTGGGCCTATGGAAATGGTCAGTCTGTTCCAGGAATAATACCTACCTAAAGGATGCTGTTAAGGACTGAATAAGTGTGTGTGCAAAGGCACCTGGCACCCAGGAAGAACTCAAAAACTATTCATGGTAGAGGTGGTGGTGCTGGTGACGACCATTCCTGGTGGTGCTGGTGGTGCCAGGCACCTGCAGATATTTGGCTAAATTACATATTTTAATGATCACAATAACCAAAGAGGTGTGTTCCTATAGTGCAGATGGAAAAAATGGGGCCAAGATCACAGGGTTCGTGAATGAACAGTGAGGCCGGAAACACATGCCTGTCTGTCTGCACCCAATTCCTCTTCCCACCACACTCAGCACCACCTGACTGGCTGTCTTGCAGACTCTGGGGATAATTCATTCACGACACTCTTACCTGCTCACAATAAGAAGCGTGTTCACAGCACCCAGGCCAGATCAGCCATTGAGACATTTATACTAGAGATAGTGGGCCACCTGCTTTGCCAACAGATACACAAGAGCTCCTTGTGTTCCCGTCCACATCAACTCGGCTCATCAAAAAACCCATCCCAGGGAAAATGAGCTTGCTGATAAACCAACTAAGCATAATAAGAAATACCAGCAAACTTTGAGGCACTTTACAAGGAAAGTCACACCCAAGTACTTGTTGGACCCAAGAAGACTCAGGTAGCAAGGCAGGGAGTAGCTCACGACAGCCACCCGAACAGTCACTTCTATTTAGTTCTCGAAAATAATGGAAAACAAACTCGGTTTTCATAAGTGGTATGTTGTGTACACTGAGTCCACATCAGGTGTTCTTGAATTCTCTGATAAATAAAAACCACAAGCAATTGTGGCACCACCGGGCTGGAGGGAAGCACCGGCTTGCACCTGTCATTAGGAGCAGCCTGGGGCCTTATGGGGCAGACCCTTTTCCTGAACTAGTGGTGTTGGAGTGAACACCTTCCAGGTCCCCAGGGCTCGCTCCTCACCCTGAAAAGATTAAATCATTTATTTGCATAAGAAAATATCTAACCCAAATACAGGAGGCACAGGCGGGCACAGGGCGCTGTGGTTACAATACAAGCAACATCTGGACCTGCAAACTCATGATGCTGCTACAAGAAGTGCGTGCAGGGAAGGTGGGTGGCTGGGGAGGCAGCCCAGCATCATCCCCAAAGTCTTTACTATTGCTCTCCCCTCTGATGAGTCACAATGCTCTTTGTTGGTGATGCTTGTAACATAACCCTCCTCTCCCCTCTTCAGCAACTGGCAACACCAAGGTGCCAAACTCTTTTTTTTTTATTTTTTTTTTTTTGAGACAGAGTTTTGCTCTTGTTGCCCAGGGTGGAATGCAGTGGCGTGATCTCAGCTCACTGCAACCCTTGCCTCCCAGGTTCAGGTGATTCTTCTGCCTCAGGTCCCCGAGCAGCTGGGATTACAGGCACCTGCCACCACACCAGGCTAATTTTTATATTTTTAGTAGAGACGGGGTTTCGCCATGTTGGCCAGGCTGGTCTTGAACTCCTGACCTCAGATGATCCACTCGCTTCCCAAAGTGCTGGATTACAGGCATAAGCCACCACGCCCAGTTGCCAATCTCTTTAAATGGCTTCAGCTGCCAAATCTCACCAGCAAGTTTGGGTCACTGATGCCTACCCCTCTTCTCCTACAGACCCTGCTCTTCTGGGTAATTTCCCCTGATTCCCTTAAAATGATACCAGCACCCAAGAATTTCACCAAAGGGGGCAAGCACGGGACACAAACTTACCACTGCATCAAGGGCCCTTTGAGGCTAATGTGCCATGTCCTTATAAAGCATCTCCCATCCCCACATGGTGGAAGAATAACCATACAATTCAGGCTTTCATAACAGGAGATGCAGGCAGTAGAGGGAGAGGCTTTGATGTTAGGACTTTAACTTACTGGCTTCCCGCAGGTGTTCCACGGCACAGCAGGGGAAACAGATTTTATAGAAGAGGTCAAGGTGAGGATGGAGCCTCAACAGAATCTTCAAAACCAAAAGGCAAATTGCAGTACCAGCCGACCCTCCGCCATGCAGAGACCGCTGCAGATGCTGAAACACCCTCCTCACCGTCAGGCTGGCTTGTCCCCGGGCGTCTGAACAAGCCAACCTGACAGGATGGGTACTCAGTGGAGGACACTCTCTGAGAAGACTGAGATGGTGGGGAAACCCACTCTCCAGGGCTGGCTTCCCATGCAGCTATTTGAAGAAAGAGCTACCCTGGAGAACCTTAGTCACCGCTGCGGTTGTAGAGAAGACCGAGCACAGGAGTAGCTCCTCGCGGAGGAGGGACACAGACCACACTCCCAGCTTCTTGGTGACCTCCAAGGGAACCAGTTGGAACAGCAGCAAATGGGCTTTTCCTCTGGCTTTTGCTCACCTCGCTGTGCACCCAGCCCAGATACATTCCACACTTACTCATAGAGTAAAGCAAGCCAGGTATGAGGCAGTTACAAGCTAGTAGTTTTTTATGTGATTGATTCTATCTTCTCTGGAGATGCCCCAAGATTCTCTGGAAACAATTAGGGCTCAGTATTTCCTAGCCAAGGAGCAAGCTTCCAGGAAATGAGCAAGTGAGCCTCCAATTGTATATGTAAATGTAAATTGTGTATGTAGATGTAAAAACAGCATGCACGCCCCTCCACCCCCAAGCCTTTTTCATTTCCAAGCTTTTCTCTAAATCACCAGGATCCAAATACCTCCCACCCGGCTCCCATCCCCGCCCTCCTCCTCAGCCTTGGGCCCACATCTGTCTTCACAAAAGGCGCCTCGCTGGCCTGCACCACAGAAAACATCCAAGCCCAAGGTACACAGGGTTTGTGTCTAAAGGGTTTTTATTGGAGAGCCTGTAGTGCTGAAGTGCCACCAAGGATTTGGAAGGTCACTCTCAGCAGCTGCCACTTCTACCAGGACCAGTGGCGAGCACCTGGCAGATGGAGCCCGGGTATTTCCGCGTAAGGCAGAGGAATCCAGCTTTTCCATGAGGTTCAGCTGCAGTGGTCGAAAACCCTGTATGAGCCAGCAGTTCCAGTTCAAAGGTTGAGGGGGCGAACAGCTGCGAGGTGGCTGGGCTCCCGTGAGTCACCACTCAGGCCTGAGTACACCGTGGAGAGGAGAGATAAAGCAGCCACGGCTGTTCTGTTGCCAGTCCCACCCCTCTGGCAAACAGATGGGGGAAAACAGAGAAGGAAAGTCAACAAAGAAGGTGAAATGCAGGGAGCAGAGACTACACGCAGGCCCCCCGTGGCTGGCAATGCCATGCGTGGTGGGCCGGCTGCGCCATCCTCACCCAGGGCTTCCCACGGGCTCTGCTCTTTCCTGCAGAGGCCAGACTGCCTTCCTGGCAGGTGGAGGCTGCCGAGCTCCCATGCCCCTTCCCACATATCCCCACTCTTCTCAGAAAACTGAAGAACCTGAAGATGGAGGTGAGTCAGGAAAGGCTGGAGTTTTCATCCAAAAAAAGAGAGCAGGACAATAAACAGGCAAATACATAAACCCTGGAGCAACGCCAGGAAAAAAGGGGGAAATAAAAAATAAAAAAATAAAAAACACATTTCTAGAGACAGCAAAATCCCAGGGTCCCGAAGGCACTGCTAATAGACTACTAGAAGCATCTTTGTTGCAGCCAATCACCTCTAGCCTGGGAACACCGCTAGTCGGGAGGCCTCAATCAACCTGAGAAGTCAGCCCAAGGCCCTGTCTCCAGAAGCCAGCAGCAGATCTCTGGGTCACATCACCAGCAAGTCCTCACTTCACCAGCTCAGAGGTGAGCCACTCTTACCTGAACCTCTTGCCTTCCCGCAGGGACCTCCTGGGTCCTGTGGGGCCTCCTGGGTCCAGGCGGGTTTCTAGTCCAGCCCAGTCTAGACTGACTTCAAATATAGTCCCCTGACAGTGTGCTTTTTTCCAGCCAGCTGAATCACCGTTCATTTTTAAAATGGTTTTTAAAAATTACATTTCTAAGGCAAACAACGTAGAACTGTGACAGAGCAGAGGAACAACAAAAAAGCACAAAGAATGCTGCTAATCACAAGCTGCCTAGCACTTTCCTTTCCCTTCAGAGAAGGAGAAACTTTTATCACACATGTGCACATGAGCACAAGTGCACACAGTTTTTCCCTGATACTAGAAATTCTTTGTGAAGTAGCCATGCTGATTTCTGGCTGAACCTTTTTTTTAAGAAAGAAAGAGAAAGAAAAGAAGAAGGAAGGAAGGAAGGAAGGAAGGAAGGAAGGAAGGAAGGAAGGAAGGAAGGAAGGGAAAGAAAGAAAGAAAGAAAGAAAGAAAGAAAGAAAGAAAGAAAGAAAGAAAGAAAGAAAGAAAGAAAGAAAGAAAGAAAGAGAAAGAAAGAAAGAAAGAAAGAGAGAGAGAGAGAAGGGAGGGAGGGAGGGAAGGAGGGAGGGAGGGAGGGAGGGAGGGAAAGGAACCACAGATGTGTCCAGGTCTGGAAGGGGCTGACCAGCTCTAAGCACATCCACCTTGAACTCTGACACAGGTAATGCCAAAATGAGGCCAGGACCTGACCAAGCCAAAAAAACAGCAAAGGATCAGACGGGGTCCAATGTGTAGATGCAGTAGAGAAGAATGTCAGAAATTCTAAATACACAGTTGGACATCCTTCAGGCTTGTTTTAGATTCTTGATCCTCCTGATCTCTTTTACTATTGTCAACAATTGTCTTAAAAAAACTTTTTTAAAATCAACATGTTTCTACCCTTTGCTCCGTAGCAAGGCACAAAGCCTCTCACACAGGGAGTAGAAGTGGGGGACACTTTAAAGGGGCGCCCAAAGGGTGGCAGAAGCAACTCCGTTGTGGTGATGTGGAAACGAGCTTGCCAGTGACACTCTGAGCAGACGCCTGACACCCACAATGGAGCTGGGGTTTTATACATAACGTTCATTTTGGTTTCAACACCTCTGATGCGAGAGGGCTTCCAGGTCTTCACACCCCAGGTTGCAGCTGACCAACTTTCCACAGGATGCCAACAGGCTGGGAAACAGGTTTTACCTAAAAGAAAGGGAAGGACAAGAGTCAGCCCCTTCCGGCAGAGCCCCGCACCCATTCTGACCCCTCCTGAACATCTCTATCCCTCACCCTCTCAGCCATTGAAAAGGTCACAGTCCCCAGCCACAGGACCTTTGAGTGTGCTGTCTGGAAGGCACAATCCACTCTTCCAGCAAACCCCCTCCCTCCCCTCAGCTCCCAACTAAGGATCCCTCCCCCAGCTCCCCACACAGACTCCCTAGAACATAACCTCTTTCTCCTTGTATCTAACCCTCCTTGCCAGCACTTCCAGGGTGTTTACACTAGGGGTTGGAAAACTTCTTCTGTAACAATCCAGAGAGGAAATACTGTAAACTCTGCAGGTCCTGCAATCACGGTGATAACTCCTCAACCCTGCTGTGGTGGTGGAACAGCAGCCACAGCAAGAAGTGCTTGGCCACGGCTGTGTTCCAGTAAAATCTTATTTATAGACACTGAAATTTGAATTGCATATTACTTTCTCTTGTCATAAAATAGTATTTTTCCTTTAGTTCTTTTTCAACCATTAAAATGTGAAAATCATTCTTGGCTCCTGGGCTGTACAAAAACAGACAGCGGGCTGGATTTGGTCCCTGGGCCATAGTTTGTTGACCCCTGGCTTATGTATCTGATTAGCGTTGGTCTCTTGCTTAGACTGGGAGCTTGAGACAAAAGCCACGTCTAAGCTTCCTTACCTTTAAACCCCAGGCCCACACCACAGTGTCAGACAACATAAGAAGTACAATAAATAAGTTTAGGCCAGGCATGGTGGCTCAAGCCTATAATCCCAGCGCTTTGCGAGGCCGAGGCGGGTGGATCACATTCTGGCTAACACGGTGAAACCGCATCTCTACTAAAAATACAAAAAATTAGCCAGGCGTGATGGCGGGCACCTGTAGTCCCAGCTACTCAGGAGGCTGAGGAGAATGGCGTGAGCCCGGAGGCAGAGCTTGCAGTGAGCCGAGATTGCGCCACTGCACTCCAGCCTGGGCGACAGAGCGAGACTCCGTCTCAAAAAAAAAAATAAGTTTAAAAACTGAATCTGCGGCCAGGCGTGGTGTCTCACGCCTGTAATCCTAGCACTTTGGGAAGCCACAGCGGGTGGATCACTTGAGGTCAGGGATTCGAGACCAGCCTGGCCAACATGGTGAATCCCTGTCTCTACTAAAACTACAAAAATTAGCCAGGTGTGGTGCCACACGCCTGTAATCCCAGCTACTTAGGAGGCTAAGGCATGAGACTCACTTGAACCCGGG
This sequence comes from Papio anubis, assembly GCF_008728515.1. Classification (NCBI taxonomy): domain Eukaryota; kingdom Metazoa; phylum Chordata; class Mammalia; order Primates; family Cercopithecidae; genus Papio; species Papio anubis. The sequence goes on from NC_044982.1 coordinate 96,693,292, forward strand.
AGGCAGAGGTTGCAGTGAGCTGAGATGGCACCACTGTACTCCAGTCTGAGTGACAGAGAAAGACTGTCTCAAAAAAAAAAAAAAAAAAAAAAAACTGAATCTGCTCAAGACATCATCAAAAGGGACTTTAGAAAAGGAGGGAAAATTTGACCAGTTAAAGCTGCCACCATCACCTCTTGATGTTTGATTATGGGGATTATATAATTACATAAGCAAAAATAACAAGGATTTAATAGAATTTACAAAATAATGAACTGCCTGTCATAATATTACATAATACCAAATATATTACCATATCAGGTAGCTATTTACTAGAAGATGTAAACATCCTATTTTTAGGAAATACATAATTATTTGCAGGAAAGGGCCATGATATATATAACTTACCCTCCAATGGTTTAGTAAAAACCGTTTGTGTGCACACACACACATATATACACAGATGAATCAGAAAGCAAACAGGCAAAAAACGTTAACAGGAAAATATGAGTTAAAAGTACAAGGGAGTTCCCTACACTATTTTTATTTTTGCATGAAATTTCATTTTTTTTCCACATAAAAAGTTGTTTAAAGAGAAAACATAAGCCAGGCACGGTGGGTCATGCCCGTAATCCCAGCACTTGGGGAGGTCCAGTTAGGAGAATCGCTTGAACCCAGTAGTTAGAGACCAGCCTGGGCAACATAATGAGAGCTTGTCTCTACAAAAACTACAAAAATTAGCTGGACATGGTGGCGTGTGTCTGTAGTCCTAGCTACCCAAGCGGCTGAGTGGGAAGATCACTTGAACCCAGGAGGTTGAGGCTACAGTGAGCCAATATCTTGCCACTGCACTCCAGCCTGGGTGACAGAGCAAGATCATCTCAAAAAAAAAAAAAAAAAAAAAAAAAAACCCTACTCAACAGACTAGAGAAAGAGAAAAGTCTCCAGCAAGCCATGTCCAAGCTGTACAGGAGGCTGGCTTTCTTACACTGATCCCCTGGCCCCTTCTGTGAGTTGGGGAGTCGGGGGATCTATCCTCTCAAACCAACATCTCAAAGCCCAAGCACTCATACCCCCCACTTCAAAGAGGAAGGGACTAAGGACCCCCAATGTTAAGGCTCCTGCCAGGTCTGACTCCACCATCAGGCCTTCCACTGCCTCTTGCTGCAAGGTCAAAGTCGAGGATGAGGGGTGGGGGCACAGGAACTGAGGAGGAGCAGTGAAGATTTCAAAGACCAAGAATCAGAGCTGAGGGCAGGGACCTGATCACCATAGCTGTGCCAGAGCAGATATGGCCACAGCAGGCCTGTGGGCTCTGGAGAAAGCAGCCGGCAGAATCAGCGGAGATGCAAACTCTGTACCACTGCCATGCTGAAATTCACCTCCGTGAGTGTCTGGGCATCCCACGGGACTGCTCTGAATCTTACGGGGATCCCCTACCAGGCTGTTTGCCCTCGCCTCACCCTCAGGTTGCTGTCTCTATCCGTGTACTTAAGAAACGCCCACACGTACACAAGGTAGGGAGCCACACTGCTCATCGCAGAATCCTTCACGGTCCTCCACAGGGAGAAGTCCACCCACACATGGCAACGCCTGCCCAGGTCAGGCCTGGCCACTGGCTCTCTGGGTCTCTCCAGGAGATGGTAGAGCCATACCCCAAGTTTCAGCCATGTAGTTGGCTGGGCCTTCAGGCTCTCTGGGGTGACTGGGACTCAGGAACAATACTCCAGGGACAGTGGAGGGAACAGGCTGTCTCCAGAGGAGGCTGGTTGTAAAGTCCTGGCTCTCTCAACGTCATCTAGCTGTTTCCCTGTGGCCATCTATGGGCCAGAAGCTTTGGGGTTCCCCCGAGGAGTGGCTTGGGGGACAGAGGCTCAAAGCTGCCACTCACCCAACATCCCTATTCTGGCTCAAACGTCCCTGTGCCTGCACCTGCTGTAACTTCTCCCTGGAATGCCCTCACTACTCCCTGCACATTGAGCCACCTTGGGCTCACTTCCTGGTCCTCTCAAACTCGTAAGTTTCACCTCCTCTGGGAAGAACTTACTGCCCCCTTCCTGGCTGCCCACAGCACCTGTTCCTTCCTCTGTGAGAGCCAGGTGGTCTTAGAAGTGGCCATGCTCAGCCAGGCACAGTGGCTCACACCTGTAATCCCAGCATTTCAGGAGGCCAAGGCGGGCAGATCACTTGATGTCAGGAGTTCAAGACCAGCCTGACCAACATGGTGATACCCCATCTCTGTTAAAAATACAAAAATTAGCTGGGCGTGGTAGCGGGCACCTGTAATCTCAGCTATTCAGGAGGCTGAGGCAGGAGAATCGCTTGAGCCCGGGAGGCAGAGGTTGCAATGAGCCAAGATCGGGCCACTGCACTCCAGCCTGGGCAACAAGAGTGAGACTCCGTCTCAAAAAAAAAAAAAAAAAAAAACAAGTGGCCATGCTCCTGCTGTCTCCCACTCTCAACACAGGCCCCTCGAGGGCAAGGCCAGGCTTACCTAGCCTGTACTCATGGTGAAGGGAATTATCAGGCTCACCAACTAGACACACTCTAGATGACAAGCAGAGATTCCAAAAGGCCTCTCTCAGCCCCCCTTCTCATTCCCCAGAACTGCCAAATTGCTAGTGACATTTCACTGTTAAGGTAAGTCAGAAAGAGTCAATGCCGACCACCATCCCCACCAAAATCTCTGTAGGAAGTGAAGGCATATTTAGCTGCCACGGCCCAGGCTTGTTCAGATTTCCCACTGTGCTATAGGATGACACCGGGTTACAACCATCCCACACAAGGAGAATGACATGTCCCAACTTGCGTCTGGCCCATGTTTTACAAGAAGCTTGTCTGACCGGTGAAATAGCTGTCAACACAGGAGCACCTGTTGCAGCACCTGTCAGTGGTGTCCGGCACCCTGGCAGCTGACCTCTCTGTGCAGCCGGCAAGGACACCCTGGGAAGAGGACGCAGCGGCCCCACGAGTGAATGACGGAGAAGCCAGAGGGAGGAGGCCTGGCCTGTCTGTGAGTATGTCTGAGACAGAGAGATGTGGGGACACCACCACCATGTGTCAGGGAAGCCCCTGGCAGTTCTACTGCTTCCATCCAGGGACACACAAGAAAAGAACACCTGAAAAACATGGCTTGCTTTTGCAAAAGCATTGATACTTAGGATGATTTGTGTGGTTCGTCTTTCCTTCCTTCCTTCCTTCCTTCCTTCCTTCCTTCCTTCCTTCCTTCCTTCCTTGGTTCCCTCGTTTCTTTTTCTTTCTTTCCCTTTCCTCTTTGTTTGTTTGTTTGATCAGATTCCTGTTCACATAGGCTCCATCCTTGTAGACATAAGACACAAGAATTTTTAAGGTGCCCTGGCTTTGAGCGAGACACCTTAAATGAAAACTGCCCGCAGGCTGCCAATATTGCTTCCCAAAGAAACAAAAATTCTCCGGGCGATGCCCATTTTTAACACATATGCTCTGCATTCTGCAAGGAAGAGGACTGGCAGAGGTTTATTCAAACTGGTCTGGGGATGGCTTCCGATGCTGTTTCAGATAGTTACCCTGCAAGTCACTGGCTCCTCTCTGGTTCCTTCCAGGCCTCAGAAGCTCATGATGCCCATTGTTTCCATACCCACTGCCCAGGCAGCTGTCCATCTGTGGATGCTCCTAACAGTTCACCCTCAGAAGACCACGAGGAAGCATGGGGTGCTCAGCCATTCAGAGGTCCTCAGTAAGTAGAAGCAGCTGCAAGAAGTCACTGCCTTGAGTGTGTTTAGCAACTGCCATGAGGGCATCCATGGGGACTCAGAGCTCCCGGGTAGCAAGCCAGGTCTGTTTTCCCATACTCCCTGCCTACCCTGCAGAGGCCTCATGCTGCAAGCCGCACAAAAATGCCCTTGGTTTCCAAGACAAGACACCAGCCAAAGCCCTCAGCATTACAGCGGAAATCTCATGGGTTTCTAATTATACTCCCGAAGGAAGCCCTACCCACAAGAGGGTGGGAAGCAGGGATTTCTAGAATGCACGTCCACACACCCCACGGGGCCACATCTTTTCCACATATAAGAAGCGGGGACAGGGACCTCCCTCTTGGCAGGGAGGCAGGGCTGGCAGGAGCAGCGCGTTCTCCCAGCAGTGTGCCTTTGGGCTGCGCCTGTCACAGCTGCTGGGCCGCCTGCCACACACACGGGAGGAAGAGCCCACATCTCGCTCGTCCTGGGGGACACCAAAGTCTCCTGTAATAAACCGGGAATGCAAAGAGGCCCAGAGCATCCACACAACTGCACACTAGGCAACAAAGCTCAAAACACATGCAGCGGAAACCCAAATGCCTCTTGAAAGACAGAACCATTTCAAAACCCCAGGGTACTCTTATACTCCAGTTAGCTATCATTTCTCCCTTCTAATTAGCCTTTTTAAGTACAGAGTTAGAGACTCATTTCTATAGAACTCCTCCCTCCCTCCCCAAACTCTGGCCCTACACACTTGAGGTCTTATCTCCTACCCTGCCTGTATTCTTATTCCTCCTTCATTTCCTACCTGACTGAAAACTTCAAGGAAAAAAAAAAAAAAAAAAAAACCTGGCTGATAGGCAAAGGCTCTAGGTCACAAGATGTTATCAGAGAGTTGCCTGGGAAAGAATAAGAAGGAGGTTACTCTGCCTTACTGCCCTGGTGCCAAAAACGTGATTTTCCTCTTTCCACTCAATCATAAAATAACCCAAAGTCATGATTCATCTGATTTAAATGTAGTCTGTTTCCTAGAGAGAACTGAAACATTTGGCTGAGTTATGTCTAAATGGGAAAAACAAGTACCTGTGAACAGATTAGCAATGTGCAGACAAAGAAGTTCACAAAAACATTAAACCAAATATGCAATGTCCTAAACTCTTTGTTCTTTCACACCTATTGACCTGAAAAGTTGCTCATGATTCATTGTTTGGGTAGAAAAACGTGCCAAAACAGCGTGTATAATACAGTCTTGTTTCTATAAAAAAGAAAGTTCCACATACATGTACTCACACACACTCTAGTGGTTACTGGTAAGTAGTGAGATGATAGGTAATTGTATCTTTCCTGTTTATTATCTGTATTTTCTACAGCTTAACATTACCTCTGTAACAAGAAAAGCCAGCACTACTTAGTCTTTCTAAACAGTCACTCATCTTTAGGCCTGAGGACTGCAGTGGGCTCGTGTCTAGTGACTCACCTCCAAGTTCACTCACATTCTGATTTTATTTCAACCACAAACAGCACAAACTTCTCAAGGAAGGAAAGCAGAAAAGGCAAAAGAAGAGATAAAACGTTTAAGGACTTGGGAGCAGGGACAAGGACTCTTCTTAGTCCCAGATGACATATCTACACAGAAGACCCAAAGATTCCACATTTATCCTACAAGAATTAATAAAAGTTTAGCAAGGTTGCTGGATTTTTGTTAAAAAATCAGTATCTTTTAAAAATAACTGCAATAAACAAAAAGTTTAAGGATAATATTTTTTAAGAGACGTCAGAGACAAAGTCATGAATCATGAGGTGGCGGCTTGCAGAGAAATCTGCTTTTGACACTGTCCCCAGAATGACAGCAGAGAGAACCTGGCAGCCCCAGAAGCAGAAACCCAGGCATAGAGATTGATCGGTGGGGCAAAGGGGTTCTTTAAGGCTGATGGTCTGGAGTGGAAAACTAATACAGAGGGATCTGCAGGGTCCGGAGTTTCTGCCTAGAATAGGGGCAGAGGAGACACCACTAAGGTGCTTCAGGAAGCTAACACTATTCCTGTATTGAAAACCACCAAGTGTTAGCCAGGTGCCATGGCTCACACCTGTAATCCCAGCACTTTGGGAGGCCAAGGCAGGTGGATCACGAGGTCAAGAGATTGAGACCATCTTGGCCAACATGGTGAAATCCCATCACCACTAAAAATACAAAAAATTAGCTGGGCATGGTGGCACATGCCTGTAGTGGCAGCTACTCAGGAGGCTGAGGCAGGAGAATCACTTGAACCTGAGAGGTGGAGGTTGCGGTGAGCCAAGATAGTGCCACTGCACTCTGGCCTGGGCGACAGAGAAAGATTCCATCTCAAAAAAAAAAAAAAAAAAAACCACCAAGTGTTGACGGGTCCCGCACTATTGCTGTGTCAGATAGAGATGGAATGCACATCATTAAAGTGGCCAACGAAAATGACCCAGAGCATGCCTGCAGACCAGGGGTCTCACTTACTTTTGCCCTTGCAACACGCCAGCCAGCAAGCCAACCTGGACTTTCAAAACACAAGCTTGGACTTGTCTGTTAACTTTAATACCCACCAGGTGCTTTACCTTTAGTAGTTTACCTTTAGTAGTTAGTCTGTTTCACAGCCAGCAGCAGTGCCAATATGGCACTCATTGTTAGCCTAGAAAAGGAACTCGCTCCATTGTCTGAAGAACAGAGACAAGCTGTGGAAGTTTCTTAATCTGACACTGGTTTCAGTGTGTGCCTTATCTTCATCATACCAGACACAACATCAGTCCAGCAACCAGGCCACAATAATACGGATGTCTATGCCCTCAGGGAAAGGCCCCTTTTCCCACCTTCTAGGAAACAGTCTATAAAGAGAATTTCTGAGCAGATTGATTGTTATATTTTTCTTTGTTTAGGGTCTTCTCTTATTTAGTGGGATGTGGAGATACCACAAAAATCGTTCCGTCTATCATTGTTCCCATGGAGTTAGCTCAGTCACCAAAGATTGATGAGATGCTGTTCAGTGGCTCAGAATCAAAACACTACATTGATCCACTTGAACCATTAAATGCTCCCTGTTGTACAATATTCCCAGCCCTGCAGGAGGAAGTGGACTCTTGACTGTGAATAGTGATGAGGACATGGTTTTCTTCACATTATATTTTACTTCTTTGTATTGAGTGTGAGACAGATAAAATGGCTTAGCGATAAAATCAATAGAGTCACTAACTTTCCTATGTACACAGTCATCCCTTGTTATCCTCAGAGAATTGGTTCCAAGACCTCCTGCAAAGACCAAAATCCACAGATGCTCAAGTCTTTTATATAAAATGGTATAGTATTTGCATGTATTCTATGCACATTCTTTAGTATACTTTAAATCATCTCTAGATTATTCCTAATACCTAATACAATGTAAACACGAGGTAAATAGTTGTTATACTATATTGTTTTTTGGATTTGCATTATTTTCACTGTTGTATTGTTTTTTTCCCAAAATTTTCTTTTTTCTTTTTTTTTTTTTTTTAAGACAGGGCCTTGCTCTGTTGCCCAGGCTGGAGTGCAGTGGCATGCTCACGGCTCACTGCAGCCTTGACCTCCCAGGCTCCAGTGATCCTCCCACCTCAGTCTCCCAAGTAGCTGGGACTACAGGCATGCACCACCATGCCTGGCTAATTTTTGCATTATTTTTTTGTGTAGAGGTGGGGTTTCACCATGTGGTCCAGGCTGGTCTCAAACTCCAGAGCGCAAGAGATCTGCACTCCTCGGCCTCTCAAAGTACTGAGACTACAAGCATGAGCCACCATGCCCGAATATTTTCAATTTGTGGTTGGTTGAGCCTGCAGATGTGGAACCCTCAGGTACAGAGGGCTAACTGTGCATTATTTTGTGGTATGGATAAATATTACCAATTGATTTGATTATTTTCAAAGGGTGCTGCCCTTTACCTAAAATGCAAATTACAGCTAAGGGGATTTTTCTCCCATTCTGCTATCCATAACCAATCCGTTTTAATGCTTTCAAGTTCTTCATAAGATTTAGGTGTGATTCACTAACAAACTCAGCTTCCAAAACCAGTATGTATGTAAACGTGATAATACAGTCTTTTTTCCAGATATGAGTATAAATAAAATAGTACTTTAAAGTAAAAAATTTACATATCAAAATGTAAAACACCTGTGAGAATATATCTAATAAAAATGTATAAAACATTTATACGTAAATTTTTGAAAGTACTGAAAAACATTTTTTTAAATACCTAATAAATGGAAAATCCATTCTCTATTCATGGATTGGAAAAGTCAAAGTAAAAGTGCTGATTCTCCCTAAATTGATCTACAGGCAATGCAGTTCCAATCAAAATCCCAAACACTTGTCTTGTTGAATCTGACAACTGATTTATGCAGAAGGGCCAAGGACCGCCAAGGCTGTGCTGAGGAACACAGGTGTGGAAGGCTCGTCTTCCCGGACATGCAGAAGCCACGGAATGTGGGGAGCCCAGACAGGGACAGGCCTGCATTTCTATTCCACTTTTACTACTAATTGGGACTTTGGTGAAGCAATGCCCCTTCTCTGGATCTTCGAGCCCTCATCTCAAAACTATGCTCATCCTCACCTCTTCCATTAAGAAGCTCACATATTCAAAGTACACCTCAAAATGATCTGAAAACCCACACACTACAATCCTAAAGTCACAAAGTCACCTGCCTTTGGAGCTCATCGGTAAACTCCATCCAAGCAGGAATGCCACCTACCCAGTCACCCACATCCTCAGCTATTGACATAAGTGAGGCTGAAAGATAAGTTTCTGTTTGGGTGCCTGGTGTGTGGCACACATGGCTGCTTGGGCCGGACCCCCACAGCCAGTGGACATCTAGCTTGTTGTCTGAAGCACAATCCTCCTTTTCCTTCTTTAAAGGTGACTTCGTGTTCTCATTTGGGAAAAGCAATAAATAAGCAATTCTCTGCTGGGTTTCCAGGTGCAGTGTGTTCTAGGAAGGGATCTGATATGGTTTGGCTGTGTCTCCACCCAAATCTCATCTTGAATTGTAGCTCCCACAACTCCCACGTATTGTGGGAGGGACCTGGTAGGTAATTGAATCATGGGGGTGGGTCTTCCCGTGCTGCTCTCCTGACAGTGCATAAGTCTCAAAAGATTTGATGGTTTTATAAGCGGGAATTCCCCTTCACAAGCTCTCTTGCCTGCCATCATCCATGTAAGATGTGACTTTGCTACTCCTTGCCTTCCACCATGATTGTGAGGCCTCTGCAGCCATGTGGAAATGTGAGTCAATTAAACTTCTCCTTATAAATTACCTAGTCCCAGGTATGTCTTTATTAGCAGCACGAAAACGGACTAATACAAGATCAGAGCAGGTCTCTCCATGTGCAGAACACCCCAGGGCCCAACACTTAACCAAAAAACAAGAACACATGGACATCATGCCTGACCTTGAGGTCCCACCAACCCACTGCCCCAAGACCAGGAGGAAGCCTCTGTCTCCACCCTGTACCTGTATTTGATGTCGAATACTGTGGAGTCCTCATCCTCATCATCCTCTTCATTTAGCGGCGCCATTTCCACTCGCTCAGCTGGAGTGGTGATTATATCATACTTGCGGGTCTTCTTTAACCTCTTTCCTGACCTGCAGGAGAAGAAGCACATTCATGAGAACACAGCTGAGAGAGAAAGAGTCATTGGGCCCAAGCCCCAGAGGACCTGACAGCAACTTAGCAGCTGGTGTTAAGTCAGGTTTCCTTCCTCTGTCTGAGAGCATGAGGATCTGACAGAAGGCAAACCATGCTGCTGCCTCCAGCCTGGCTGCTGAGACCACTCCCAGCAGATTCGGTGAACGCCCTGCTAACCTACTTACAATCATGGGACCTCAAGTGAGTGACTGGCCTTGCTAACCCTTAAAGCAGAGGTCCCTGGCCTGAGCACTAAAAACTCAGTAAGCAAGATAAAGAATAAACAAATGCTCTCGCGCTCTCTCTCTCGTCTTTTTTTTGGTTTGCCTTCTGTCAGATCCTTTTTTTTTTTTTTTTTTTTGAGACGGAGTCTCACTCTGTCTCCCAGGCTTGAGTGCAGTGGCGTGATCTCGGCTCACCGCAAGTTCTGCCTCCCAGGTTCACGCCATTCTCCTGCCTCAGCATCCCGAGTCCCAGGCACCCGCCACCACACCCAGCTAATTTTTTTTTGTATTTTTCATAGAGAAGGAGTTTTGCCATGTTAGCCAGGATGGTCTCGATCTCCTGACCTCATGATCCACCCGCCTCGCCCTCCCAAAGTGCTAGGATTACAGGCATGAGCCACGGCGCTCAGCCACAAACGCAGTATTTTAAGAAGGCAAAATTCATGCTTTTTAAAAAAACTCCAAAGATCAAGATGTCCAATGAGGACCAGGTTTGTCACAGCCTGATGCTTGAGGGTGCTGCCCTATGGGCCAGTCAGGGGACAGCTGGGTCAGAAACGGGCTGCTCTGTGCTTGTGTGATCAGGGGCAAGTCAGTTCACCTCCCTGAGCTTCCATTCCCTCACAAACCACATTGGATAGGAAAAGTCTTCCTCACAGGTGAGGGAGAACTGCATGAGATGATGCAGTTATGTCTGCACACAGCAGGCTCCTGGCAAAAGTCACTATTAGGGATGATAAAGAGGAGTTAAATATGCTACATCACTACATCGTTTCTCCTAGGTCAAGGGCTTGTGAAAATGAGTCAATTTTGTTTCCATCATGAGGATTCATGAGGAAAATGGTTACAACACTACAGTGTTCTGGTTTTGTTTGTTTTGTTTTGTGTTTTAAAGACAGGCTCTAGGCTGGGTGTGGTGGCTCACACCTATAATCCTAGCACTTTGGGAGGCCAAGGCAGGCAGATCACGAGGTCAGGAGATTGAGACCATCCTGGATAATATGGTGAAACTCCGTCTCCACTAAAAACACAAAAATTTGCTGGTCATGGTGGCAAGCGCCTGCAGTCCCAGCTACTCAGGAGGCGCGGCAGGAGAATCGCTTGAGCTGGGAGGCAGAGGTTGCAGTGAGCTGAGATCGCACCACTGCACTGCAGCCGGCGACAGAATGAGACTCCGTCTCAAAATAAAATAAAATAAAATAAAGACAGGGTCGTATTCTATCACCTAGGCTGGAGTGCAGTGGTGCAATCATAGTTCACTACAGCCTCAACCTCCCAGGCTTAAGCAATCCTTTCACCTCAGCTTCCTGAGAAGCTGGGACTACAGGCACATGCCTCCAAATGTGGCTGGATTTTTTTTTCTATCTGTAGTAGAAATGAGGTCTTGTTATGTTGCCCAGGCTGGTCTCGAACTCCTGAACTCAAGTGATCCTCCCGCCTCAGCCTCTCAGAGTGCTGGGATGACAGGCATGGGCCACTAGGCCAGACCTAACACTATGTTTTTACCTTTAGGATGATAGAGAGTCACCATGGGCTGCAGGGAAAGCACTGACACAAGCCACTGCAGCCTCTAGCCTAAGACTCTCTGCACAAAGGCTGCGATATGTATCAGAACATGGCTAGAAGGTCTAGGATACCACTGGGAATAACACTATTAGTGTGATGACTAACGTTCTTTGTGTTTGTTCCTCCACTCTCTTGAACTTTTTCCTAATTGCTTTGTATTCACTGATGTCCCTCCTTTTTCAGAATATTTAATACTGTCTATGAGAAACCAGCCAACCCAGAAAGTCATAAACGGGGCACTGAAGAATCAGGTTCCCTACACATTCTTCTTGCTGACTGTAAGCTATTCCTGAGTGGAGACCACATCAAAGACACACGCGAGATCTCTTTGTCTTCAGCACAGAGAAGCTCTCCAGTAAGTTGGCAAAATGAATGAAAACAGAACTTCATTTTCAGGTTTTCTAAAAATTTCTTAGCAACAGCAACTTGGTCTTGTCTTAACTGATATGATTTACCAAAAACATGGTTTACCAAAGTGTCACATCATGTCTTTGGCATAAAGCAACCTACACAACCCATAGCACCCACTTCTCATGTTTCCTTGCGTAAAGAAAAGGAGTAGGATTTTGGAAGAGGGGGAAAAATCAGCTGTAAAGTCTGATGACACCCAAGCCTCATCACACAGCATTTTTCCTCTCTGCTTTCATCACAGGTGCATACACACACACACGCGCACACGCACAGGCATGGGTGTGAATCTACCTGGATTCTGAACACAGGATAAAGCATGGTGCAGATGCCAAGCCTAGTGGTAAGAGGATAAACCAAAGGGGCATACAGCCAGTCACCTTGCCAGTAGCCTTGGGACAACAGTATTTAGGAAGCAAGCTTTGTGTGGGACTTAAATGCTAACTTTATAAACAGTTGGATTCACATTCTCTTCCCCAAGAGATTCTTCTCTCCACCTCCCTCCAAAGGGGTAAAATAAATCTCTGCATTCTGCCCTGGATGACTTATGATCCCGGACCAATTCCATCTTGTTTGGGTGAAGGAAAAGGGACAAGATGGAGGAAGGTGAACAAGATGGAGCAGTCCCTGTTGCTTCCGGGTTCTTCCTCACCAACTTTCCCGCGCGCGGGAAGATGCAGATCAACCGAGCATGCTCCAGGTGATGTCAATCCGAAGAGATCAAAACTTACCCGGCCACGCCTATGGAGATGCCCCTATCACGCCCTTATCCTGCCCACTGCCCTCCCCCTTCCAGTACCAATGCATAAAAGTCTGCCACTGGCAGGAGCCAGCGTGACTTCTTTGGCCCCCGCATTTGTGGACCGGAGAACATCACCCGAGAGCGCCGGCGCGACTTCCCTGGCCCCCCACACCTGAGGACCAGAGAACCTCGTCCGAGAGTGTATGCATATTTGCAATAAAAGACTGCCACTTTCTTATGTACTTTGGCCTCATGTTTAATTACTTAGCTCTCCTAAATTAAGTTACATTAAATTAAATCAAAACAGTTAGTGCCAAATTAATTTAAATTAAAACACATCTCAACACTGGAAGGGGGAAATTTAAGCCCAGAAGTGGATCCAAATGCCACAAGCAATCCAAGACAAAACCACAAGAAAAACCACCCATCCTCAAACCTCTGAGTCTAGGGTCAAACTCCTGATCTACACGCCTTTCTCGGGAATACAGCCCTAAATCCCTGTCCAGACAAGTTGTGGCTATCTGGCAGGAAAGCTTGGCTTCTGCAAAGGGGCAAGGCTGGACTGTCCATTTCTGACATGCAGCTGAACAAGCATCTGGAACAGTAGAAAAGGAAATGTCCTGCAGACCCAAGGACATGAGAAAGTCCCCTGTGGACCTTCAAAAGGACACACCCAGATGGCTTCAGGCTGAGGAGTCATAGTCATGTTTGTGACTCTTTTTCAGGCATTGCAAAGCCCAGAAAATGCAAAATCGGATTCGCAAACCTCATTGCATACTTGGAACTTGGTGCCTCATGTAGTCATTGGCCCTGGGGGCAGGACTGATGGCTGACCCTGGGAGAAGGCTCTGGAGGCTCTGACTTCAGCCCTGGCCCTGCCTTGTGGGAGTGAATCCTGGTAACCTATAAAATCACTCTTCCTTCTCTATAATCTTATTGTTCATGTATAGAGTCTTACAATAAGAAAATTAGCCTGCTGAGCTAAAATAAGGCCCTTGAACACCAACCCATGGGAGAAGGAAGAAAACTACACTAGCATCTAGAACACTGTGGCCCATGATGCTTTAATGCCAGCCTCTGCAGCCAAGCAACCCCAGAAAATAAAAAATCCCAAGATTATATACCAAAGGTGTGATGGCTAATGCTCCTATGACAACTTGAGTGGGCCACAGGGTGCCCAGACGTTTGGTCACACTGTCTGCGAGGATGGCCCTAGATGAGATTAACAGTGGAATCAACGGGCTCTGAGTACAGCAGATGGCCCTCCCTAATGTGCATGGGCCCCATCCACGCAGTTGAAGGCTTGAATAGAATAAAAAAACAGAGCCTTCCCTCAGGGAGTAGGAGAACTCCTCCTGTCTAACTGCCTTCCAACTCGGACATCAGTTTTTTCCTGCCTTGGGACACAAACTGAAACATCGGCTCTTTGTGACTCTGCAGCTTGTCTGCATTTAGGCTGGACCTTATACCACCAGCCCTCCTGGGTCTCCAGCTTACAGATGGCAGATCCTGGGACCTGTTAGCCTCCATAATCACATCAGTTGATTCCTTACAATAAGCCTCTCTCTCTCTCTCTCTTTCTCCCCCCCCCCTCTAGCTATCTCTCCACACACACACACACACACACACACACATGCATACACACACACACCCTATTGATTCTGTTTCCCTGAAGAATCCAAATACAAAAGGCTGTTAGCAAGAGTCCTCATGTATGCTTCAAATGCCAGTTTTGACATAATGAGCTGAAGAAATTACATTTCAAACAAACAACTCTCTGAAACACAACTCTCTTTACAAAAGAAGAGCAATTTCTGCTGTTTCCACTGCTGGGTGTGTTAATAGGGATAAAACTGAGACTTCTGAGAAGTTTAAAGACATTGAGACACGTTCCCAGCTGAGGTGCACCGGCTGTGTTGACAAGGGTCTCTGTGGATGGTGGGCAGGAAACCTCACAGTGTATAAATGGAGTTGGGGGTACAGGGACAGGGCAGTGGGAGTGGGGGTGCGGGAAATCTTCACACCTTTTTTTTTTTTGAGACAGAGTCTCACTCTGTAGCACAGGCTGGAGTGCAGTGGCACAATCTTGGCTAACTGCAACCTCCACCTCCGAGGTTCAAGCAATTCTCCCTGCCTCAGCCTCTGGAGTAGCTGGGATTACAGGCACCTGACACCATGCCCAGCTAATTTTGGGATTTTTGGTAGAGATGGGATTTCGCCATGTAGGCCAAACTGGTCTTAAACTCCTGACCTCAGGTGATCTGCTGCCTCGGCCTCCCAAAGTGCTGGGATTACAGGCATGAGCCACCATGCCCAGCACATTTCTCAAATTAAAAGAACTCTTCCTTTACTAACTGTGCACCAGTGAGAAGCCGGGAAATTTAGGAACAGAGCCAATCAGCATTTTCCACATACCTTGAGATCCACAAGCCTGTCTGAATAGTGGGCTCACAGAACAGTGCAGTTCTGCCTCAGAGAGAGAGAACGTGAGAAAATGGGAAAATAAAGTGCATTCGAAGCCTAAAAAACCTAATCAAGTCTGGCTCTTCTTCTCTAAGTGTAGATTCTTTAACATGTCTTTTTAAATAATAGTCCATAAGGCTGGACACAGTGGCTCACACCTGTAGTCCCTGCTACTTGGGAGGCTGAGGCAGGAAATCACTTGAACCCAGTAGACGGAGGTTGCAGCAAGCCGAGATCTCGCCACCACACTCCAGCCTGGGTGACAGAGTGAGAGCCTGATTCAAAATAATAATAATAGTCCCTAAAAGTTGAATTTTTCCTGGGTGCCAGCTAAGCAATTTAAATTTGTGATCAAATGCAAAACATCTAAAGCACCCTGCAAGGCACGTGCTGCTGGTATCCCTGTCTTACAACTGAGGAGACTGAGGCTCAGGGAAGCCGACTTACCCATAGCCATGTAGCTAATTAGGGGCAGAGCCAGGGTTTGAAGCAGGCAGTCCAGGGACCAGAAGACTTGCAGTGGGGCCTCCTTCCCACATGGGTGAGTGAAAGTGCCACACAACTACCCATGGTCTGAAATGTGCCGTGGAGATAAGCTGCATGGGGCTTGAGAGTATAGACTACGGAAGCAACTCAGGAAAATCACAGGGCACAGTGAGCACATATGACCCTTTAGAGGGCCAGGGGGTGCTCCAGCTCAGACCTCCCCAATAGGTCGCCTTAAGCCATCCCTGGCATGCCCTGCTCTGTCACTCCCACTCACTCCCATACAAGAGCCCCACTCCACGTGACACCAGACTTCGCGGCCACTTGACTTCAGCACTAAAAAACTCTTTGCCCTCCCTCATCACACTTTCCGGAACATGTCACTTTGCACAGCTCACATTTTCATATTCCACACTGATCTGGACACACTTCTAATAAACCCTTTCTAAACTGTGACTCCCGCAGGAGGTGTGCTGGTTTGCAGCCAGCCCACAACCACTTCCTCCTTCCTTTTGGCATCTATATCCTCTGTGCCCTGGGTGAAGCCCCCTCCCACATGGGCCTGGCCACACTGCCAGTTCCAGGAGTGGACGTGAGCCTGGAGCCTGAGCCAATCCAGGTATTGCCATCCCCAGGCCATGGCAATGGCAGGGGAGCCGGGCAGTGGGGAGGGGAAGGCACGACCAACCCGAGCCAATGACCCTCTGCTGTGAAGGCTGGAACAGGGGAGGTGGGTGCCCCTCCCACTAGCCTTGAGGCCCAGATGACATAAGCCATCATGCCACCATCTAGAAACAGAAAATAAAGGCAATATGGTGGAGGGCAGATTGGAAAGAGAGAGACCAAGTCCTAAATTGACTACTAAGCCAGCTCTCCTTAAAAACTACAAACTCTCTTTTTCACCAAAGCCAGCTGGGGCCGGGTTTTCTGTCACACATAACCTAGCAAACCTTAACTGCCTCGAGGTCTCAGGGAAGGCACTGCACGAAGGGAAACCACCACTGTAATCACAACACCTTCTTGGGGCTTTTTCCATATTTTAATAGTTAGCCTTCCACATGTAAGTATAATTTTCCTATATCCTCAAGTCTGTTTAAACCCCAGGACTCTGCCCCTTATAGAAACAATGAACTATATACACAGAAGCAGAGTGATTTTTTTGCTTAGGGCTACCTATGAGCAGGCTTTCAATGAGGACAAACATCCGGCGACTGCGCCTCCCAGAACTGCTATGAGCCTGAGGCGAAGGCAGAGACTACATGGCTGTGATGAAGCTGAAGTCCCCTGGGTCCCTTTGCGGGCAATGGGCCAGCCGTGGGAACAGGACCCTCATCTTACCCAGAGACACACGCAGCTCAAGGACAAAGCGCCTGGTTCTAGAAAGAGCCCAGGTTTGCAGTCAGACTTGGGTTTGCAGCCTGGTGCAAAGCCTGTCCCCTCAGCTATGTACTGGGTGGTGTTGGGGGCCAGTGAGACAGCAGCCTACGAGGGCAGCCCAGCTAGCACCCCCCATCGAAAAAGGAACTTTGAGAAATAAAGAAGTGAAAAGACACTGCTGGCCCATCGTCCACAGCGGGAATCTTTCTTTTCTGAGATAGGCTATTATTAACCAGGAGGCGTCAACCTGGTTGAGACGTAAAGTGGTCGTTTTATTAATAAATAAATGTCCATACTGTCTTCATAGGAACAGGCAAGGCCAGATAATTTCTAGAAGAGATAAAGCACTGTTCCATCCAAACCAAAACTCATTTCTAACGAGAGAGGAGAGGTTCAAAATTACTTTAGTCTGAAATATAATCCTGAAGCCAGAGGGTTTGTTTACTCAACGGACTGTTCACCAGCTGCTCAGAAACAGGTTTCGTGTGAGTGCTCATACATCCCACTTATACAAACAAGGAGGCCGAGGGAGGACACCAGCCCCCAGCAGGCCACAGCGGGGAGGCCTTCCTTCCTCGCCCTTCCCCACAAAGAAAACAAAACAGGACTAAACCCTTTAGACTCAATTCAGTTTTGAGTGTGACAGTCAGAGCCACCGACTCTAAGTGCAGAGACTGAGGTTCAGCGCTCAGCCCTGCAATTCCCTTGCTGGTGTGCTTCTGAGCAAGCCTCTCATCGTGAACCCAAATTTCTTCATCCATTTCTACTTCCTAGCAAGTGTGGTCCAGATTCTGATGACAGAGCCTCTAACACCTCTCGTTCTACTTACTCCAAGGGGCCACAGGCTTTCTCACTTCTCCTGAGGCCATTCCAGGACATCCCAACCAGGCTGGGTTTTCTCCTTCTTCTGAATCCTGCAGCCCCTCTTCATAGGCACATCCCTGCCACTGGGCACCATCTACACATGACCTCCAGGCACGCGGGCCCCTCCTGCATCATCCATAGCACTGTGGATGTACCAGCAGGCACTGTGAGACGGCAACCCTGAGTGCCAGGTAATGCACATGTGATCTCATGTGAGGCAAGGAGGGCTCCCGTTATCAAAGCAAGGAAACCAAGGCCAGAAGGCACTGAGTGACCTGCCCCAGGAAGCAAGCAGGGCTCAAATCCAGGTCCATCA
The DNA here is from genome assembly GCF_008728515.1 of Papio anubis. Classification (NCBI taxonomy): domain Eukaryota; kingdom Metazoa; phylum Chordata; class Mammalia; order Primates; family Cercopithecidae; genus Papio; species Papio anubis. The sequence continues at coordinate 96,711,107 of NC_044982.1, forward strand.
CACTCCACAACATGAGCCCTTCACACTCCAGCAAGAGGATAGAAACTCACCTCAGACCTCTGGATGTGCCCCAACCCTACGACTCAGCACTCAACAGACACTTCTCAGGACCCAGAGGTGCCCCTGCAAGTTCTTTTGGTTGCCAGCCAGCTCCTGTGATGACCAAAAGCAACCAAAACAAGCTTGTGTCAACAGAAGGAGGGCACGCTGTGCCTCTGACTAGGAAGTTTCAGTCTCATAAAGATTTCAAGCCATCTAAATTAATCTGTAAGCTTAGTGAAATGCAGTAAGATACCAACCAATTTCTGCTGAGGATCTATATGAGCTGATTCCAAAATTCATGAGGATGGGAGAAGCAGCAAGAATGGAATAGCCAGGAAAATTCTGTAAAGGAGTTAGATAGTAAAACATGCTGTAAAACTATAATAACTGAACACGGCGTGATATGGTTTGAAACTGCGTCCCCAACCAAATCTCATGTTGAACTGTAATCCCCAGTGCTGGAGGTGGGGCCTGGTGGAAGGTGACTGGATCATGGGGGTGGGCCTTCATTAATGGTTTAGCACCATTCTCTTCCTTTTGTTCTTATGATGGTGAGTGAGTGCCTGAGAGATCTGGTGGTTTAAAAGTGGGTGATACCTCCCACCTTGCTCTTTGTCTTGCTCCTGCTCCCACCATGTGAGTGTCTACTCCCCCTTTGCCTTCCACCATGATTGGAAGCTTCCTGAGGCCTCCCCAGAAGCAGAAGCTGCCATGCTTCCTGTACAGCATGCAGAATCATTAGACAATTAAAACTCTTTTCTTTATAAATTACCCAGTCTCAAGTATTTCTTTATAGAAGTGCAAGAACAGATTAATACACAGTGGCTTCCCACATTAACAATCAGATGCTATAGCAGAGTAGGAAGTCCAGAAATACACCAAAATACACACTGGAATCTAGTATAGGATAAAGATGGCATTTCAAATGAGTGAGAAAAAGGTAACTCATTAAATATTTTGTTGATAACCACCTATATCTCATGCTTTATATCAGAATAAATTAGATGGATCAGACTTAAATGTAGAAAATAACACCATAAAAGTACTAGAAGAAAATATAGGAGAACTCCAAAATCCATTTTTTAAAAAGGATGATAAATGTTAACACATAAAAATGTCTTATAGTCAAGGCAAATAGGCCGGGAGCAGTGGCTCACACTTGTAATCCCAGCACTTTGGGAGGCCAAGATGGGCAGATCACCTGAGGTCAGGAGTTCGAGACCAGCCCAGCTAATATGGTGAAACCCCATCTCTACTAAAAATACAAAAATTAGCCAGGCATGGTGGTGGGCGCCTGTAATCCCAGCTACTTCGGAGGCTGAGGCAAGAGAATTGCTTGAGCACAGGAGGCAGAGGTTGCAGTGAGTGGAGATTGCGCCACTGCACACCAGCCTGGGTGACAGAGTGAGACTCCATCTCAAACAAACAAACAAAAAAAAGTCAAAGTAAATGATATACTGGGAGAACTATTTCCAACTCATTACAAATTTTGGTTTTTGTTTTTTGGTTTTTGGTGGGTTTTTTTTTTTTTTTTTTTTAAGACAGAGTCTCACTCTGTTACCCAGGCAGGAGTACACTGGCACAATTTTGGCTCACTGTAACCTCTGCCTCCAAGGTTAAAGTGATTCTCCTGCCTCAGCCTCCCAAGTAGCTGGGATTACAGGCACGCACCATCACACTCAGCTAAGTTTTGTATTTTTAGTAGAGATGGGGTTTCACCATGTTGGCCAGGCTGATTTTAACTCCAGACCTCAAATGACCCACCCACCTCAGCCTCCCAAAGCGCTGGGATTACAGGCATGAGCCACGGCACCTGGCTAACTCATTATAAATGTTTTAAAATTTAATCTCCTTAATATATATATATTCCCTACAAACCAATAAAAAAGATCAATAATCTAATTGAAAAATTGGTAAAGAACATAACACAGGCAGTTCACACACACACAGACACACACACACAAACCCAAATGGCTCCGCATTCTTAACTATGAAAAAATGTCCAATCTCACTTTCAATAAGAGAAATGTAATTTTGATCTTCACACAGATTCAGTTTTTCACCTATTAATTTAGCAAAAATAGAACTGTCTGAAAACACACTGTTGGCAAGGATGTAGAGAAACACTCTCTCATTACCTGTTTGTGGACATGTAAATTGTTACAACACATACAGAGAGCAGTGTGACAATATCCATCAGTTACAAAAGGTATAGCCCTTAACCAGTAATTCCATTTCTAGGAATTTGTCCTATGTGGTGGGAAGTCAGGGATGCTGAACAGAGGGACGGCGGAAGCCATGGCAGAAGAACATAAATTGTGAAGATTTCATGGGCATTTATTAGTTCCCCAAATTAACACTTTTATAATTTCTTACACCTGTCTTTACTGCAATCTCTGAACATAAATTGTGAAGATTTCATGGACACTTACCACTTCCCCAATCAATACCCTTGTGATTTCCTATGCCTGTCTTTACTTTAATCTCTTAATCCCATCATCTTCGTAAGCTGAGGAGGATGTATGCTGCCTCAGGACCCTGTGATGATTGCGTTAACTACACAAAATTGTTTGTAGAGCATGTGTGTTTGAACAATATGAAATCTGGGCACCTTAAAAAAAGAACAGGATAACAGCAATGTTCAGGGAACAAGGGAGATAACCTTAAACTCTAACTGCCGGTGAGCCGGGTGGCACAGAGCCATATTTCTCTTCTTTCAAAAGCAAATAGGAGAACTATAGCTGAATTCTTTTTCTCAGCAAGCGACATCCCTGAGAAACAGAATGCGTCCCTGAGGGGAGGCCTCTGAAATGGCCACTTTCGGGGGTGGCTGTCTTTTATGGTCGAAGCCAAAGGGATGAAATAAGCCCCAGTCTCCTATAGCACTCCCAGGCTTATTAGGACAAGGAAATTCCCGCCTAATAAATTTTGGTCAGACTGGTTGTCTGCTCTCAAACCCTGTCTCCTGATAAGATGTAATCAAAGACAACGCGTGCCCAAAACTTTATCAGCAATTTTAATTTTGCCCCGTTCTGTGATCCTGTGATCTCACCCTGCCTCCATTTGCTTTGTGATATTTTATTACCTTGCGAAGCATGTGATCTCTGTGACCCACACCCTATTCATACACTCCCTCCCCTTTTGAAAACCGCTAATGAAAATGTGCTGGTTTTATGGCTCAGGGAGCATCACGGAACCTGCTGACTTGTGATGTCTCCCCCGGACACCCAGCTTTAAAATCTCTCTTTTGTACTCTTTCCCTTTATTTCTCAGACCAGCTAATGCTTAGGGAAATAGAAAAGAACCCACGCTGAATATTGGGGGTGGGGTTTCCCCCGATAGTCCTACAGGTATGTTTCCACATGTGTGAAATGACACCTACATGTCCATTAACAGGAGATTGATTAAACAAATTATGTTACATCCATATAATGAACACTAGAGATTGATTAAACAAATTATGTTACATCCATATAATGAACACTAAGCACCTATATAAACGAATGAAGAGTTTTTTATAGCCTAACAAGGAATAACCATCCAGACACATAAGATATTTTTATAAAGCAAGATGACAAGCATAGTGTATGTATAAGAGATAGAAAAGATATCCACATGCAAAAGAATAAAGTTAGACCCCTATAAATCACGTAAAAAAATTAACTCACACCATATACAAAAATTAGCTCAAAATGGAGCTTCCATATAAGTATGTAAGACTTATATGTAAGAGCTAAATTTATAGAAAAAAATAGCATAAACCTTTGTGACACTGGATTAGACAATGGCTTATTAAATATGACACCAGAAGCAAAACCAACAAAAGAAAAACTACATAAATTGGACTCATCAAAATTTAAAACTTTTGTGCTTCAAAAGATATAATCAAGAAAGTGAAAAGACACCCCCATAGAATGGGAGGAATCACTTGCAAACTATACATCTGATCGAAGTATTTGTATGTAGAATATATAAAGAACTCTTACCCATCAATAATAAAAAGACAAATAACCCAATGTAAAATGGGCAAAAGACCTGAATAGACAGTTCTTGAAAGAAGATTTACAAGTGCACAATACACAAATGCAAACAAGGTCAACATCACTAGCCGTCAGTGTGTTGCAAATTAAACCCACAACAAGATGCCACTTCACACCCCGTAGGATGGCTATAAGCAAAAAGACAGACAATAACAAATGTTGGTGAGGATATAAGAAATCATAACCCTCATACACTTCTAGTGAGATGTAAACTAGTACAGCAATTTGGAAAACCATTTGGCAGTTTGTCAAAAGGTTAAACATGGAGTTATCACATGACCCAGAAATTCCACTCCTAGGTATATTCCCAAGAGCCATCAAAATATATGTCCACACAAAAACTCATACACTTGTTCAGAGCAGCATTATTCATAATAGCCCCAAAAAGGAAACAACTTAAATATCTGATATGGTTTGGCTGTGTCCCCACCCAAAGCTCATCTTGAATTATAGTTCCCATAATCCCCATGTGTTGTGACAGGGACCTTGTGGGAGGTGATTAGATTATGGGGGTAGTTCCCCCATGCTGTTCCCATGATAGTGAGTTCACATGAGATTTGATGGTTTTATAAGGGGATTTTCCCCACTCCGCTCTGCACTTCTCTCTCCTGCCACCATGAGAGGACGTGTTTGCTTCCCCTTCTGCCATGATTATAAGTTTCCTGAGGCCTCCCCTACCATGCAGAACTGTGAGGCAATCAAACCTCTTTCCTTCTTAAATTACCCAGTCTCAGGCAGTTCTTTATAGCAGCCCCTGAGAACAGGCTAGTACAATATCTATCCATTGATGGATGGGTAAATAAAAGATGGTATACCCATTTGATGGAACACTATATGGCAATAAAAAGAAATGATACATGCTACACATAGATGAACCCTGAAAACATTATACTAAATAAAACAAGCTATTCACAAAAGACTACACATTGTATGGCCCCATGTATATGAGAGACCAGAATAGGGAAATCTATACACATAAAGAAAATTCAGAGACGCATAGGGATTAACTACTATGGATTCATGGTTTCAGTCTGGAGTGATGAATGTATTCTAAAATTGATTTCAGTGATAGATGCATAACTTTGTAAATATACTAAAAACCACTGAGTTGGACACTTTATTTTTCTTAGAGAGATAGGGTCTGGCTATGTTGACCAGGCTGGTCCAAACTCCTGGCATCAAGCAATCCTCCCATCTTGGCCCCCAAAGTGCTAGGATTACAGGCATGAGCCACCATGCCTGGCTGGGTTGGACACTTTAAATGAGTGAATATGGTGTATAAGTTATATCTCACTAAAGTCATTATAAGAAATAGGGAAGGAATGTGTGTGTGTGTGTGTGTGTGTGTGTATGCATGTATATATTACATTCACTTGCTTCTACATTTATAAAATCTCCCTGGAAAGATTTGACAAGAAATTGACAACATAAAGTGAAGAAAATTGTGTGGCTAAAGAGTAGAATGCTTTTTGCTATATCCTCTTTTGTTCTTTGTGAATTTCGAACCATGTGAACATATGACCTATTTTAAAACTAAGTAAATAAATAAAATTCAATATAAATGATTAAAATAAATTTGAAATGAAGTAAGTCTATGTCAGCTGCCCCTCTGGCAGGCGACCCTTTCCCCAGAGCCCACCCATGGCCACCTCCGTGTGGCTTTACCCAGCTCTACTGGTGACTTCAGAACCCAAACTCAGTGACTCAAACCTTTCCTCCACCTTGGCTGTTTCCACTGAAGTAGTTCTGTAGCCCAAGAACCAGCGTTCTGCCAAAACTATATTACTTGTCAACAAACAGCAAATGTGAACTCTGACATTTGGAAAAAGCAATCAAGAAAATGAAAATGGATCGTGGGAGAGGAAGATTGAAGCACACAGGTGCTGCCAGTGTAGACAGGAGGACTAGCAGGCGACCCTGAGCCAGGCGGTCCCTCTGATTCTCTGAGGACACAGACCTGCCTCGCTTTTACCCTCTGAGCTCTACACTGCACCTCCTCCTCAGAACACAAGAAGTAACAGGCTCTACACTGCACCTCCTCCTCAGGACACAAGAAGTAACAGAGCTTCCCTTAGAAAACCAGCTACACTTGAAGAAATGAAGAACATGACTCAGAACCCACTCTTCAGCCCTAGCCTCTGCCCCACCCTCTAAGGAAGCAGGTGTTGGAGGCCCCTGGACAATCAACAGGCTAGCCAGGGTCTTGCCACCATGGCCTGCCACCAAGACACATTCCCAATAACCAGCGTACCTCCCTTTCTGCCCTGGGCACAGCCCTCTGAGCTCCACCCGACACCTTCCACCTAGAGCATTTTTGACATGCCACTGAGAGGCAAACACCAGTGTGACAGAAATCTCATCTTATTCCACTGCAGGTGGGCCACTTCAGACAAACAATAAGTCACACGAGGCAGAAGTATTTTCCTATAGTGCAGCAAGAGCCTCCAGATCTCCAGCAGCCAAGCTCCAACACAATCCAGCTCCAGCAGATCCCTCCCCAACACAGAGGCTGGGGAGACCTTGGATGCACCCTCGCCTCACCCCTGTCCTGGGGCACCCCCTCCCACCACACTGTAGCCCCTCTGTTCCAGCACCCAGCACCCAGTCACCCAGTCAAGCACCATGGCTCAACATACCAGGTCAATAACTCAAATGCCCGAAGGCCTTGTAGACAAAAGAAACCAGAGCAGCAGAATTGCCAAGACCTAAATGAGGGAACAAACAACAGTGACAAGTGGTGGACAATGCTCTGTCTTCGAGTCAAAAAGGCACAAATAGCGGCACCCTGCCCAGCCTAGGTAGAGTGGCAGCCACCCAGTTCCTGTCCGGCTGCCCCTGGAACAAAGGTCTTGCACTCCCATGTATCCCCTTCTGTCAAAAGAAGCAGGAAATCTAGATTTTTATATAAAGGCTCCTAACTTATAAGTGTTCTCAACTATCTTAGTTTTTAAAACACCGTGCAGACCAAAAAACAAAACAAATGTCTGTGGGCCAGATTTTTCGGCCCCAGGCCATCAGTTTGCCATCTCTGACTTGGTTCCCTGACCATGGTTCATTAGGTCCTATGTGCCAAGCATGAGTGATATTTAGTAATTTGGCTCAAAATCATGAGTCCAGAGAGATGTAATGATATGCACGTTCCACCAAATCCTTCCTTATCTCTGTTCACCAACAGTTCAACCATGACTAAGGAGTGTTAACCATTATTTATATAACCTAGCTGCTTCCTCTCCCTCCTGGGCACCATCCCATTGGGGTTAGTTAACCAAGTGTTAGCACTGTTGATTGACCCCAGGATGGGCATGCAGCACACTGCACAGACTATGCCCCTGGGGGCTTATGCTTCATAGAGGACCATCCAGCATGGTCCAGACAAACCTGAAGAGCTCAATGACAAGTCTTCAGGTTTTCTTCATTACAGTAAAATGTTTACCCTCCATCTGCTCCCCACCTTGTTTCTCTTTCCCTCTCTCAGTCCCTGAGGGACAGATCCAATGCTTACTCTTCCAAGACAAAAGCAGTACACATTAAATCCGGCAACAGCAAATGCCCCAAGACCTGTTCCTCCAGCTCTCGGGTGTGTTTGCAAAGGGTTGGTTCTGCTTTGTTTTTATATAAGGTGCCAGGGGAGGGAAGTGAGGTTTAAAGCAGAGAAGGTAGCCTCTAGGGGCAGCTCCATGGAGTCAAGGACAGTGGCAAGATGACTCAGAGGGGCCCTTGGTGGACTCAGGGGACCTGACCACCACCTGGAAACTCTGAGGTCACAGTGCTTTGGGACACAAGTCATAAGGGGCCCTTTCAGTACCACTTATCCCTGCAGCCTGGGTAGGGGAGGCATGGGAATGTCAGTCCTCACCACCCACTCCTTCTAGGCAGATGCTCCCAATGCCCCCTCCACCCAGCCCCAAGGCCCAGCTACACGACTGGAGTTTTCATGAGTAAGTTTCACCTATGAGTCCTCTTCTTCCTCACCAAACCTACACCCTTCCCTTTCTGGCCACGTCCTTCACAATGCCCCCCTTCTCTGGGCCCTTCAGGACAGTCTAACACGTTCCTCTTTCTCCTCTTCATCCACTCAGGCCTCCAGTCCTCCCAAGTGGTCCTTCCAGCACCTTCCACAGGTCTCCCCAGCCATCCTGCACCCCCCACACCAGCCACGTAACTATTCATGCATTCTTGGTAAATCCTTGGTACAATCTAATCTGGACCAACATTTCTACAGAAGCCCTGTGATTACTTCACTCCTGTGTTCAAATCCTCCATTTGCTCCTCTCACCCACTACAAATCCCCAAATCCTTCAGCTAGAATTGACTTCCAAAATCCAGCTGCGATGGGAAGGGTGAGCCAGACTCCTCCCCTTCCCCAGCTGCTCATCCTCAGGCAAGACACTTCACCACTTGAGCCTTGGTTTTCTCATCTGTGAAATGGGGATGATAAACCAAAATTAAAATTCTAAGGCCCTCGACCACCTGAATGAACCCGTCCTCTCAGGAAGGCTATTGATGGCAATTTGGAATCTCGGCAGTGCCAAAGCTAACCTGAAAAACTAATTCAGGCCATGCTGGGAAGGGTAGGGGGCTGGACATACCTGATTCTACCCTCCTCCCCTTTGGAATTATTGATAGACCCTTTAAGTCTGACAAGAAACATTTACAATCTATTTTCTCCAAAACCTGCTACCTGGAGGCTTCACCTGCATAATAAAACCTTGGTCTCCACAACCACTTATCTTAACCCAGACATTTCTAAGTCTTTAGACAATAACTTAACTCTTTCAACCAATTGCCAATCAGAAAATCTTTGAATCCACCTATGGCTTGGAAGCCATCCCCACTTCCAGTTGTCCTGCCTTTTCTGGACCAAACCAATGTACATCTTACATGTATTTGATGTCTCATGTCTCCCTAATATGTATAAAACTAAGCTGTACCCCAACCACCTTGGGCACATGTTCTCAGGATCTCCTGAGGCTGAGTCATGGGCCAGTGGCCACTCATATTTGGCTCAGAATAAATCTCTTTAAATATTTTACAGAGCTTGACTCTTTTTGTTGACAGGACTGACAGTACACCACTCATAGGCACAAGGAAAACATATAAAATGCTTATTACAGAGTCCATTACACAGTAAGGGCTTAATAAATATTAGTTGCCATTATTATCATCATCATCACATATTTCCAAGTGATCATTTTTCACAAACCCTACCCTCGGCAAAGCTTGCTTCACCCATCTGGTCCTGGAAGAACCTCTTCTTCCTCCCATCCTGCCAAGTCCTAATAGTCCTCCTCCACCACCATGCCTTCCCAGACTATTCTGGTCCCTAACCAAAGCCACTGTACCCATCCTTTCTCAGTTTATCTAGCACTGCTTTTAATACATGGCTCCCCTGTGGGACTGGATGGCTCCTTATCTGCCAAGTAGAATCATTCAAGGCATAAGTCAAAAATAAAATTCTAAGCCCCCCAGCCAGTTGAACAGACCTGGCTGTTCAAACCTGAAAAACTAAATTCCAGGCCTAGACAAGAAAGAAGGTCAGACATGCTGCATTATACCCCTCCCTTTTGGAGTTTAGGCACAAATGACCAGCATCAATAATGAAATAGAGATCATAAGACTGGCAAAACAAGGCTCTTTGTGGCAATAAGATAGCAAATTCCAACCTGATTCTGTATAGCATCACATGACAAATAGCAGGCCCCGAAGGAAATGAAATTTTACCCAAAAATATCTGTGACATAGTTTGAAATGGCCCTGCAAAGCCATCTTTTATGGGGAAATTTTTGCATCTGTAGAGAATCTTCATTAATGCAGCTAGGCCTTTGGTGGATCTAGGAGAGATTAACTAAAAGTCTGACACCTTTTACGGTCTGAAAAGAGACATTTACCATCTATTCTCTCTGAAGCCTGCTACCTGGAGGCTTCATCTACATAACAAGAACCTTGGTCTCCACAACCCCTCTTATCTGAACTCAAGCATTTCTTTCTATTGCCTTCAAGTCTTTAGACAAAGCTTAACTCTTTCAACCAACTGTCAATCAAAACCTCTTTGAATCTGCCTATGGCCTATAGGGTTATAGGCCCCACTTCAAGATGCCCTACCTTTCTGGGCTGAACCAAAGTAAACCATCCATATATTGATTCATGTCTTTGCCTGTAACTTCTATCTCCCTAAAATGTATAAAGCCAGGCTGAAACCTGACCTCCTCAGGCCCATGTTCTCAGGACCTCTTGATATTGTTCCCCAAGCCAATATGGTCACTCATATAGAGTTTGGGGTTTTTGTCAACAAAGGGCATTATCCTATCCCCTAGATTGAGCTGGATGGTCCTTGACCTCTGATGTGTCCCATGGCACCCCTATGTTCACAGTGGGTGCTAACTAAACACCCTGGGAAGAACACTGTCTACTCAGCCATGTTTTCTCCTAGGTGCTGGGTTCAGTGTTGGGGAGACCTGGCTGGACAGGGCCAAACTCAGCCTACCACATCTTGGAGGCCCAGAAAGGGCCAAGCTGAGCATCCAAGCCCCTAGACTTAAGTCCAGAAACAGATGCACCTGCCTGATAATTGTGGTCATATGGCTGCATCCTCATTTATGGACAGAAGCAAGACCAAAAGGTTGGGTGTAAATTACATCTGTTTTCAGAATCGTATTTTTCAATACAACAGGACACTTGGCTGCTTAAAGGAGAGCCAGAGACTTAGTTGACACACTCTCATTCTAAACATCCAATAGCCCTTGGAAGCATGTACTCTAATTAATGATGAGAAACAGTGCCCAGAAAGGTTCAATAAACTGCCCATATCAGACAACCAGCAGGCCTTGAAGCTGAGATTCTCGGCATCTCTCAACCCTGGCACCCTTGAAATTCGGGGCTGGATAATTCTTTGGGTGGGGGTGGAGGTGCTGTTCTGTGTACTATAGTATGTTTAGCAGCATCTTGGCCTCTACCCACTAGATGCCAGTAGTAAATTCTCCCTATCCCTACAGGCGCTCCCCACCCTGACAACCAAAAATGTCTCCAGATATGACCAAATAACACCAGGGGGCAAAATCCTCCCCAGTTAAGAACCATTTGAGCGATCTTGTTCTCTCCCTATACCATGATGTTTTGGAGAATTGAATCTAGGGCTTGCTCTCTACTCTCTTATTTAAAGAATCTGGATTTTGGCTGTATCCAATTTGCTTAACACTTCTTCACTGTGGCATATAATATCAAACATAAAAGAAGATGAACATTTGTCACTTCTATAGTTTTTTTCCTTCAATTCAAAGCCTCGGGCAAGCAATGAGAAATGACTGACTGATGCTAAACAAGTCCCACATCCTTTCTCAAACCTGAAAATGGGGCTGGATCTTCTAACCATGGCTCCACCCAAAATTCCAATTTATTAAAATAACATTGATATACTATTAAATAATAAGCAATGACAAAAAAAATTTTAATGGTAACTTTCCCTAAATGCTAAAAGTATTAAGCTTTTATATTTTCTTTTAAATAACTGTTCTTATTACAAATGTAAATACACACACAATAAAAAATTTAGGAAATACAAGATAAGTAGGATAGTTCTCATCCTTTTCAAAGACCAGGCTTAGTAAAATTAACTAAGCATCTGTGGTTCCAATGTCTTCAGGGCATGGCAGTGTGCACCTTTTCCACTGACAGCTGGGCAATGTCAGACCGTTTAGAATTCAACCTCCCAATCCCTCGGGAAGCACCAAAAGAACCCTCCTTTCAGATAAGAGGATTTTACAGAGATTTTGAAATAAGAAGTGGCTGGGCATGCAGCCAACAGAGATCTGGGAGAAGTGGAGCCTGCATTGTGGAGATGGGAGACTCTCCAAGACTGGGAAAGGATGCCCAGGATGAAAGGAACATTGTGGTTTCAAGGTGGCAGGGTTTTCCTGACTTGCCCCCACTCTGCTCATGAGACACCAGAGCGTAAAGTCAGATTCCTTCCAGAACTCAGACAATAAAGTGTTCTGAGTGAATGCGGGGGCCAAAGGGTACTGATACCAGCAGTCCTTGGCTTATGTGTGTTGTCCTGAATCCATGTAACATCACCAGATGTTTCCCAATATCAAAAAATTAGGAGAAACACAGCTTTCTACTTCCTAGAGACAGCCTCTTTGCTGATTCCCTTTCAGCTCCCATAAACCTGCCAAGTAGCAGACCCAGGGGGTCCACCACACCAGGTGCCTACAGGACTGCTCTCACACATGTGAAGGTACCCGGCAGAGGGCACTCAGTCTCCAACCAGCTTTCCCTCCTTCCGATTTTGTCTCCTGTGTAAAAACGGTTTGCCTTAATGATGAAATACATTTAAAAAGGTGGACATGATTCTATAGATGGGGAAATCAGATTGATTAAGGAGAACATTTGGAAGAGACAGAGGCTCAACTTTGGTAGAAAATGAAGAAATATAAAACAAAACAATTAATACCAAATTATACCCATCAGATTGGAAAGCATTAGAAAGTCAGACAATACTAAGTGTTGGATATGATGTGAGAATCTGAGAACCCTCAGGCTCTGCAGATGGAAACCTACACTGGTGCCTACTCTAGGAAATCAAGAATGAGCACCCCCCAGGATCCAGAAGCCCCACTCCCAGGTATACACCCCAGATGCTCTCATACTGGTCCTCAGAAAGACACATCCAAGAATGCAGCCAGGAGGTGAGTATACACACAGGGGTACTCAGCATACACACATCATAACTACATGCTTCTGGATTGTAAAAGAATTCAAACTATGCAGAAACATATCACGAATAATAAAAAAATTATAGTCATCCACAATCACACAGATTTATTTGCACATTCATCTATACATGTTTATAATTTATTTAAATGAGCTGATACATGTCACTTTGTGACCTGTTTCACACTCAAAAATATATAGCAAGTATTATCTCAATGTCATCATTTTTAACAGCTGCATAGTATTCTGCCATAAAGATTACCATAATTTGCTTAACCAATGCCCCATTGTTGGGTACTTAGATTATTTAAACCTTTTCACTGTCAAACAGAACTTCTCTGAATATCATTGCACTGCATCTTGGCTTTCTCTTCTAATCATTAACATTAGAAGCAAAGAATACATAGTGCGGTGGAAAATGTACATCCTTTAAGAATGGAATCGCTTGATTAAAAGTATACATCTTTTTCATTAAAATACATATTCTTTGCTTCTAATTTCCTTGGATCCAAATTTTTTCTGTTGTCTGGTAAGGTGACTCCTTCAGAGAAAACAGACAAATAGGCTAGGACTGCCATTTTATAAGCAATCATACTTACTACACTCCCTTTTATCTACACTGTACAAATTCCTACCTCGCAGGTATCCAGCATCAATCATGCAGGTAGTCTGGCACATTTTGAGAGACATCAGCAATGTAAAATCCTTGAGAGCTCAGCATTCTTTTGCTAAAAATATCTTTATTAAATGCCAGCTTGTGCCTGGAACCACACTAGGTATTAGGGAAACACAGAAGATTAATGCCTAGTCCTGCTCAGAAGAAGTTCAGCAACACTTGACTCTGAAGAGATGGAATTCAAAAATCGAATGTGCTTTGGAAGCACAGAGGGGCCCTAGCTGCGGAGGCTTCTCAGAGGAGGCAATGGCAATGAGGTCAAACAGCACCGAACTGACCATACAGTCTTAGTGACAGAGGGGACTCCAGGCAGAGGGTTAGAGTGGGACAAGATGCTCAGGCCACGCAATGCCTCCGGAGAACCCCCGGAAGTCCAGCAAAGCAGGAGGCGCACTGAGCAGAGCCGGGATGGGGGCTCAAGAGGGAAGCGGCACTCTGGTCTAAAGAGTCAGCCTTGCCCACACATTAAGGAGTTTGTATGCAGGGAGAATTGGCAGGGAGGGGTGGAAGAAGGATGAGACAGGCATTCCTGCAGATGAGGGAGGATGGACTGGAGAGGGACAAGGTTGGAGGCAGGAACCCCAGCTGAAGAGATATTATTGCAATTCAGGAGCGACAAGGTAGAAACAGTGGCAGGTGGAGAAGCTTCACCAGGGAAGTTGGTGTGGGCAGAGGTGAGACAGTCTCTAGGAGACTCAGGTGGTGGAATTTCCAGGAGTCGGTGCCTGCATGCTAAGGAGTTGCAGAGGGAGAAAGGAAGGAGGGCCCCCAGCTAGCCCAGCAGGCATTTGGTGAACTGACTAACCAAGGTTACAGGCGAGCTTGGGACAAGGGAAAGGCCACAGTACAGACCCAATAGCACAGATGAGGTGCTGGCCCTGCCTTGGCTACGCAGACTTGCAGAGTGTTCTAGAATCTAGCAATGACTTATTCCACTTCCTGGGATACAACTTTCTCATCTGCAAAGAAACATATGGGGACTGTGCACCATCAGGGCCCTTCCAAGCTGTAAAATGTTACAAAGTCTCCTCTAGATCAGAATCTGGGGTGGCAGATGTCCACCTGAAAATTCACCCTAACAAGATTGCCTTCCTGGGAAGAGACATAGATCATGTCCATAACTAGCTTCTCCTATGAAGTCGTAAACTTCTTTCAACACTCCACACCCAAGCCACTAAAGATCCATCTCTTCCAGGCCAGAGTGCTGGCTTACCCACTCCAACATGAGGTTCGCACCCCTCACATCTGGGTGCATGCTGCCTTCTTTTCTCCCCTACTCCTGAGTAATAAACAGCAGACTAGCAAAATAGTTCAAATACCTTCTAAAAAAAAATACACAGCCTTGTGGACTCCATGGCCTATTTTGAGCTAAATGTTTCAAACCTCCAGACTCAGAGCTGCTCTAGGCATTAACCTTCACTCCAACTGAACAATCAGGAAGTACGTAAATGACAATGGCACCTCTGCTGGATGGCAGGCCCGCATCAGGCATGGAGACACGAAGATGAACTGGACTTGCCAACCTCCAAGGCTCTCTGCTGAGTGCAGAAGCCAGCATGGCATGGTTGGACTGAAGGATGCACAGATTAGGGATGAGGAGGTCAGAAAATAGTGACCTCATTCAAATGTCCAGGAAAAATATACAGAGGAAGGAGGATGGGAGCTGGGCCTTGGTGGCCGCACGCACTTGTAGAATATAGTTAGGCTAGAAGCCGGAAACCACAGAGCATAAGGAGCAAGTGACAAGGGACTAGGCTGAGAAGCGCTGGTTGATATCTGCATTGTGGACTGGGGCCAGCTTGCAAGGGCCCCGAATGCCACACCCAGGTATTGTCATACCTAGGTAGGGCCACAGGGATCTGCTAGAGTTTGTAAACAGAGGATTGAGGCCAGGGGGTAAAGTGGGAAGAAGACAGGAGTATTTCAACCGAGAGTACATCAAGGAGACCAGCAGAGTGAGGAACGATGTGGCCTGAGACAAGGCAGGGAATGGTGGGGTGAGCGTGGGACCGTACTTCCCCTTTCTCCATTTTCTCAGACCACTGGCATCTAATTCTACATAGAAGGAAACACCTGGACCCAAAGTCACACACAACTAACAGCAAAGCTCAATACATAGACGGCTCCCAACTCTGCCTTTTCCTGGTCTGGTTTCTGCTCCTGCACTGAAAATGCTTCCCAGGAGAGCAAGCCCTGAAGCCCAACTTCCACAGCTGATCAAACACCAAAGCACAGTGTGTAGGCTTGGAAGCAGAGGGAGGCAGCATTGAACAGCTGACACACACACCCAGACTTCCAGGCGGGCGGGCCTCAGTAACAGGACAGGTTTGGTTCATTTCCTGCAAAAACAGGATTTCCCAGGCATTAAAGGAAATGTCCTTGCATTCCTCTTACCCCTGTCCACCAGGATGGACAGGGATCAAGGACCTGGGACATCCTTCCTAATTTGCCAGACACTTTATCCCTGAACGTGAGCAACCTACAAAAGGCTCTCCAAGATCCCTCGTGCCCCTGTGAATGTTCATCTAATGCAACTTAGGCAGGAGCCTAGGAAAGTCGTCTGCGTACCCCACTAACAGAAAGTAAGGGAGGCCACCAAGGGTCACCAAGAATCCTGAAGCCCAGCTCCAACCCCTGGTGCAAAACACCCCTCCAGTGTAATCCTGCAGGCAATTCTCCCACCCCCCACGCTAGAAACTGCTTCTTTCAGTAGCAAAAAAAAAAAAAAGAAGAAGAAGAAAAGAAGAAGAAGCAGAAGGAGAAGGAAGAAAGAAGAAAGAAAAAAGAGAAAGAAAAAGTAGGCGCGGCGTGAGGGAGCTGCAGATGGTAGAAAGGAGAAGGAGTAGCGAGATTAAAGTTACACAGGTCCGGGTTCATATCCTACCTCCACCACTGAGTTTACTTAGATAAGCCATTTTGCCTCTGAAAATGTTTTCCTCATCTGTGAAATGATTATAAAAATAAATTACGGAAAAAGCTGTCAGAATTCGGAGCACTCTTGTTAGTGTTCAGCATTAGCAGAAAGTCAACAAATGGAACCAAATATTTATTTTATATATATAGTTAAAGAGAGGAAAGAAAATTCCTAAAACGTGTACCAGGAAAATCCAGACGAGCCCACCCCGGCCCCCCACCCACCCTCCCGGGCAGGGCAGGAGGCACACGTCTGGCTGGGGCGCACCAGGGCACCTGTGCGTGCAGGTGGGGCGGGCGCGCGGCGACAGCAGGTTGGCAATGCCGCCCTGTCGACCGGCGGGGGAAGGAAGAGGGCGGGAGGCCCACCTGAAGACGCGCAGCAGCAGGCAGGCGATGAGGAGGGTGGTGAAGGCGAACGCCACGATCACGGCCGCCTTGAGGGTGGGTAGGTCGCGGAGCAGGGTAGAAATGCGGGTCACCAAGGCGTCGCCGCTGCTGTTGGAGCTGCCGCTGCCGCCCGCCGCCCCAAACCCAATCCGTGTAGTGTTCCCGGGCCCCGGGCCGGGAGGTGGCCGCGACTCGCGCTCGGGTTCGGGCCGCGGCGCGGAGATGGACTCGGCTCTGTTGGCGCGGGCGGCAGGAGCTGCCAGGAGCGCGAGCAGCAGCAGCGGCAGGAGCTGAGCGGGCGGCGGCACCGCGCGCATAGTGCGGTGGGTCGGCGCAGGATCAGGCAGGGCGCGCGCGGCTGAGCCCCAGGATCCGCACCAGCACGGAGGCCTGCACCGGGGGATCCTGCAGCGGAGGCGGCTGCGCGGTGCTTGGCAGGAAGCTGCGGCGCCCGGAAGAGCCCGCGCCACCGCCGCCGCCACCACCAACACGTTGCAAGGAGTCATTCGACGGGCCGCGGCCCCACGTGGGCGGGGCAGGCCGCCCGGCCTGGGTCCCAGCTGCGCTCCGCCCGCCCGCGACCCCAATTCCTTGGGACCTGAGACCCCGTGGTGAAGCAGCAACTGCCACGATGACGCTCGTGCTGGCCCTGTGCTGCACGTTTCACGTGTTTTATTTATTTCATTTAATTCTACAACCCCCTTTGAAGACAGGTATTCTGTTATCCACATTTGATAGTCGACTTAGTACCCAAAGAGCCAGCTCACAGCAACCCCGATTGTATCAGACTAAGAATCAAAGACTATGGGACCTAGAAGTAGACTCCCATTTTGCAGATCAAAAACTGAAGCCGACAGTAAAGTGGTTGCCTGATGTCCTATGTGACGCATAATTTCAGTATCTCTCCTAATTTCCCTCTTTCTCAAAAGGAGTTTCTTATTTCCTGCGCCTCTGCTTATGAACCGGACTGGGATGTGAATCTCTGCATTCATACCTTTGCTGTGGAACACCAGTTGGTGTGGTTAATGCCCTCCTGCCTGGCTGAAGTTTCTCCAGGGAATAGTTGGCTTGCTGCCTCTGGTTTGTAACAAAGCTAAATGATGCTTAGGTGAAGAAAGACAATTAAGGAGGTTCTAGTGGGAGGTCCAAAGGTGGGAATTGATGGGGGCACAGAGCCCCTACCTGAAGTACTAGAAGCCATTCCCAGGGCTTCAGGGTTCCCCTTTTACACTGCAGATGGGTCCTGGCAGGAAGCTTTTCAGTGGTGGGTAAACAGTTAAACACACATGACAAGGTCCCAGGGACCTTAAACGGCCCATTTCTGGTCCTGCTGGAAAAAGAGACAAATATAGTACAGTGTATTCGTTGTCTATTGCAGCATAACAAATTGCCCTAAAACCTAGCAGCTTAAAACAACATGCATTTAGTATCTCACAGTCTGTGGGTCAGGAAACTGACCATAGGTTACCTGGGTCCTCTGCTTCAGGGCCTCTCCCAAAGGTACAATCAAGGTGTCAGCTGGGGCTGGGGTGTCCTCTGAAGGCTCAGCTGGGGAAGGATCTGCTTCCAAGCTCAATCAGCATTTTTTGGCCAGATTCAGCCCTGCACTGGCTGTTGGACTGGAGCCTCAGTTCCCCTGGGGCAGTTGGCCAAAGGCTGCCCTCAGTTCCTTGGCATGGGGCCCTTCCAACATAGCAACTTGCTTCATCAAAGTGTGCAAGTCAAGATAGCAATAGAAAGAGTCACCTAGCAAGACAGAAGTCACTGTCTTATAAAACCTCATCACAGAAGTGACATTCTCACACCTTCGTCATATTCTGGTGGTTAGAAGCGAGTCACAGGTTTCATCCACACACAAGCAGAAGGAATTACACAATGGCATGAATATCAGGAAGCAGGGATCATTGGGGCCATCCTAGAAGCTGCCTGCCACATACAGCGTAATTCATTTTGATTTGGGGAGATGGACAACAATTGGATTATCAGAAGCCATCATCCAGAAGGTACTTTTGAAATGCATGTTAAATACGCATTTCATGTTAAATATGTCCCAGTGATAAGAGATATGGATAGATCACATAATTTAGGTCTCTTCTAACTCTGAAACATACCTTCTGGTATGTTAAAAATGTTGCATTAGTAAAAAGTCAACATCATCATATCAGCATGATAGAAGATGTAATAGAAAAGTTTTAAAGAAATACCTCTGAGTCCATGATTTTGGAGCACTGTTCTCCAGGGCATAAACCTCAGCCACCACAGCCTCTTATTTTTGTACTTATCAGAAATTCCTGCACGATACAGCAAAGAGGTCCTAGGCTTTGAGCCTCTTAGCCGGGATGAAAGGTTTGACCACTGAATGGCCTTGGCCAAGTATTTAACCACTGAATGCCAGGTTTCTAATGTCTGAAATAGGCTGGGTGCGGTGGCTCACGCCTGTAATCCCAGCACTTTGGGAGGCCAAGGTGGGCGGATCACCTGAGGTCAGGAGTTTGAGACCAGCCTGACCAACATGGTGAAACCCCTGTCCCTACTAAAAATAAAAAATTAGCCGGGTGTGGTGGTGCATGCCTGTGTTCCCAGCTATTCAGGAGGCTGAGGCAGGAGAATCGTTTGAACCCGGGAGGCAGAGGTTGCAGTGAACTGAGATCGCACCATTGCACTCCAATCCGGACAACAAAAGCAAAACTCCATCTCAAAAAAAAAAAAAAAAAATCTAAAGTAGGGACAAATAGTACCCAGCTCAAGGCCACTGGGAGCTTCCACAGAACAGAGAAAATATCAGTGCTGTTTTCCTTATTTTGCCACAATTTGTGGACTGATGGTCTACATCAGTCATTAAACAATGCTTGATTGTTTAATGTTAACCTCAAGAATGTAGAAAGCATAAATGTTAGACTTTTTTCATAAAGTGAAACTTTAGAATCTTTCCTTCTAATCATTTGCTTACTTAAAAATTGCTCTCAATTAGAGTTCCTTTAAAACATTTTAATTCAAATAACCATAAACAATGACATTTTTAACATGGTAAATGGGCAACAAAACCAAATCTGGTTGATTTCAAAGAAGGGGAGATTATTGGAAGCATGTCATGTTGCTTCCAGAAATGACTGTAAGCTAAAGCAGAAATTCTAACAGTGGGATTTGTGGACTCCTGGGGTCTCTCAGATCCTTTCAGGGAATCTTCGAAGTGAAAACTAATTCCATAATGATAAGATGTTATGTGTCTTTTTCACTATGTTGACATTTGCACCAATAGTGCAAAAGCAACAGTGAGGAAAACTGATGGTGCCTTAGCACAAATCAAGGTAAACAATATTCATAGTCATTGTATTCTTCACAACTATACACTATAGGAAAAAAAAAATCAGTTTCACTTTAGAATGCCCTTGAGGTAGCCATGAAAATATTAAATCTTGACCCTTGAGACCCTTTTAATATTATACATGATGAAATGAGAAATAGGAATAAATCACTTCTGCTGTACACTTACGCATAATGATTGACTCAAGAAAAAGCATGTTTACAATTCCTAGAGTTGCAAACTGAACTAGCCACTTTTTTCATGGAACAACATTTTTAATTAAGAGAGTGACTGATAAACTTCACACTTGGCCTTTGGCAGGCATTTTGTCAAAAATGAGCAAAATGAGGCTGTCACTTCAGGGACACACACTGACAGTATTGTAGCCAATGACAAAATGCAAGCCTTCAGGTGAAAATTAGAATTTTTGGCCGGGCGCGGTGGCTCAAGCCTGTAATCCCAGCACTTTGGGAGGCCGAGGCGGGCGGATCACGCGGTCAGGAGATCGAGACCATCCTGGCTAACATGGTGAAACCCCGTCTCTACTAAAAATACAAAACTAGCCCAGGCGTGGTGGCCGGAAGTAAAGCCTGTGATCCCAGCTACTCGGAGGCTGAGGCAGGAGAGAATGGCCTGGACCTGGGAGGCAGAGCTTGCAATGAGCCAAGATGTATACTGCACTCAACCTGGGTGACACAACAGCGGAGACTCCGTCTCAAAAATTAGGTGCAAGAAAACTTGTCAATTAGGATGTTTTTGCTATGAACTTGACAGCTTCCCAATGCTTCAAAATTTTTCTGATGATCTTGGTGGTGATATTAAAAAGTATGGGTTTTTTATATTATGTAATGAAACATATCAAAATTTGAAAGATCTGCATTAATTTTTCCAAATGGCCAATGCACAGTGTTACAAACTCATTTCTGAGTAAATGATCCACTCAAAGTATAAGACAGACCAATAGATTCTGATGAAACAAAATACAAAATATTCATTGCATAGTTTCATATTCCACATTGCAGATAATCTTTGAGAAACTACTACCTGCAAATTTTGGTATAGTATCAAAGAAGAATCTCCATAACTACCTGAAAAGGCTACTAAAATTTTCCTCTCTTTTCTGAGTAAATATCTAGGTGAGGCTGGATTTTCTACTCTTTTTGATCACAGTCTCGCTGTATCACAGGCTGGAGTCTGATGTTGTGATCTCGGCTCACTGCAAGCTCCGCCTCCCGGGCTTACGCCATTCTCCCGCCTCAGCCTCCGAGTAGCTGGGACTAGAGGCGCCCGCCGCCACGCCCGGCTAGTTTTTTGTATTTTTAGTAGAGACGGGGTTTCACCATGTTAGCCAGGATGGTCTCGAGCTCCTGACCTCGTGATCCACCCACCTCGGCCTCCAAAAGTGCTGGGATTACAGGCTTGAGACACCGCGCCCGGCCGAGGCTGGATTTTCTTCATGTTCTTCAACCAAAACAACCAACTGCAACAGATTGAATGCAAAAGCAGATATGAGAATCCAGCTATTTTCTATTAAGTCATACATTAGAGAGATTTGCAAAAAAAAGTTAAAGAAAGGCATGCTTCTCTCTAATATTTTTGTTTTAGAAAATTAGTTATTTTTCATTAAAATATCTCTCATTTTTTTTGGTAGAGACAGGGTCTTGATATGTTGCCCCGGCTGGTCTTGGATTCCTGGCCTTAAGCCATCCTTTGGCTTCAGCACCCCCAAAGCACTGGGGTTACAGGCATGAGCCACTGTACCCAGCCAAAAAATATCTTATTGATGTTAACATGCTAATGTGTTATTTTTGTTTTTAAATGAATTTTAAAATATTTTAGACTTCATTTTAATTTATAATGCAGCAAATATCAATATGTATATTGATATAAAACAAAATAAACCAAAGCTCTTCGAGGTCCTCAATATTTCTTAGAATGGAAAAGATTCCTAAGACCAAAAAGTTATCTAAGAAATGCTAACTTCAGAGGAACAAGCTTAGGGAAACAAAACCAAACCAAACAAGCAAACCAATTAGGATACTTTCTGCTATAAAAAAACAGAAAATTCAACTTGAGCTGACTTAAATAAAAAAGGAAATTTCACCCCAATTACTCTGATGTGATTGTTACACATGCGATCAGAACATCACATGTACCCCATGAATATATACATGAATATGATGTGCCCGTAATATTTTTAAAATTATTTACATAAAATGTTTTTTAAATCACATTGTACCAAAAGTAAAAGATGAAAATGAAATCTCTTCTTGCACATAAAGGAAGTGCCTGGGAGGGGAGGTTTCAGGATTGGTTCATTCAGCCACGTGCATAATGTCAAGGGTCCTAAATCTTTCAATCTCTCCACTGCTGGCCACAGCATTGACTTCAACCTTAGAAGGGTGGCCGCCTGGTCACAAGATCCACAAGGATAGCTGGAGTGGCAATCAGGGTGGAATGCTTTCTTGCTCACATATAGCAGGTGAGAGAGGAAAATACTTTTTCCAACTATGGAACATAAACCCTCCTCTCAGTCTGATCGGTCCATCTTGAGTCACAGCCCGAGGACTATCATGCCCTGATTGGACTAGACTTGCCTTGAAACTAGGGTTAGGGCACCCCCCTCCCTAGGAAAATTAAAGAAAAAGAAAAGGTTGTGTTGGGAACAAAGCGGAAGACATGGATACTTAACAGGCTGCAACGCCCATTCCAACAAGCAAGAAACAAGGAACTGAGTCTGTCTGGATTTATAGAACCAAAGCCAAAATCAGACCCAGGAAGGATCTGGTTAGGAAACAGCACTGTCCAGCAGATGTCTCGCAGGCTCCACCATCACCACTGCCTCCTAAAGCCACCAGACAGTAGATGCCACTACTGTGACCATGGCTCAAAGAGTGCATTTTATTTTTTTTTATTTTTTTTATTTTTTTTATTTTTTTTTTGAGACAGGGTCTCACTCACTCTGTTGTCCAGGCTGGAGTGCAGTGGCACGATCTCAGATCTTGGCTCACTGCAACCTCTGACTCCCAGGTTCAAGCAATTCTCACACCTCAGATCAGCTTCCTGAGTAGCTGGGACTACAGGCATGTGCCACCACTCCTGGCCAATTTTTGTATTTTTTGGTAGAGAGAGGGTTTCACCATGTTGGCCAGGCTGGTCTCAAACTCCTGACCTCAAGTGATCTGCCCACCTGGGCCTCCCAAAGTGCTGGGATAACAAGTGTGAGCCAATGCGCCAGGCTTGTAAGAATGTCTCCTTAACTGCCTGTGAATTGCATCACTGGCTTGAAATTAAAAGTCCTAAAATGCAGCATCCGATTGGCTACCTCAGTCACGTGGCACTGTCCAAGAAGGGGAGAGGGCATATCCCATTCTCTTCATCTTCCAAACGGGAAGAGGGGGGTCCTCCTCCACCAAGGATCACACCACTGGGTAGTCTACCACAATAAGGACATCTGGATGTGGGTAGCCAAAGCCAAAACTAGTAAACGGCCACTTCAAACACAGATGAAAATTCTTCAGAAATAATTAGATCAAAAAAGTAAGTAGATTGTGTTTTTTAAATAAATAAATAAATACGAGACAGGATCTTGCTGTGTTGCCCAGGCTGGTCTTGAATTCCTGGGCTCAAGTGATCCTCCTGTCTTGGCCTCCCAAAGTGCTGAGATTACAGGGATGAGCCACCACGCCCAGCCAAGGTGGGTAGATATTGATGAGAGAGATATAAAGATAGATAGATAGATGTTAGAGATAAAGGATAGAGAGGTGATAGATGGGCATATAGGTAGGAGAGAGATATTTATACATATTTTTTATATACTGTACATACATTGATATATGCACATATGTATTTTTATATGCACAATAAATACAAGTCATTTAATTCCAGTACACCACTTACTAGCTGTGTGATCTTGTTTAAACCTCCTTATGCCTCAGTTTTCTCATCTGTAAAATAGGGCTAATAAGAGGACCTATCTCATGACAATATTTCAAGGACCAAATAAGTTAACACTTGTAATATGCTTAGCAAAATATCTTAAAAATGGTAAGTGCTCAGCAAATGTTAATTATTAATAAAATATCAGAGCAATGAAGAAGGATCATTGAAATGGCAGAAAACATTTAACTGTAAATCACTTTTCCAGCCTTAAAGGTTCACCAATATCTGAGGGAGGGAGTTTCCGATGCCCTGCCTGGGACACCTCCAGGAGACAACAGCTGTAGAGCAAAGCTAGATCCCTGAGTTAATAATGTCTAAAACACCTTGGAATTCAGAGCAGGACCACCCTTTGGACACCTCTCACCTATTTGCTGTTTTATACATATGTAGCCCACAGGAAATAGGTCTCAGTGAAGTAAACTAACCGTTTGAAAGACAGACATTCTCTATTCTCTGTGACTAGCAGCTGACTTAAAACAGTAGGACACAGGAAAATATATTGGAAGAAAATATACCAACATGGTTTGGTTTGGTTTCGTTTGGTTTGGGATGGAGTCTCTGTCGCCCAGGCTGGAGTGCAGTGGCCAATCATGGCTCATTGCAACCTCCACCTCCCAGGTTCAGGCCATCCTTGTGCCTCAGCCACCCGAGTAGCTGAGATTACAGGCACACACCACCACACCTGGCTAATTTTTTGTATTTTTAGAAGAGACAGGGTTTCGCCGTGTTGGCCAGATTGGTATTGACTAGGCTCAAGTGATCTGCCCACCTCGGCCTCCCAAAGTGCTAGGATTACAGGCATGAGCCACAGTGCCCAGCCCCGGAAATATACCAACATGTTAATAGCAATTATCCCTAGATGTGGGATCATGGGGCATTTGTTTTGTCTTTACTGTATCAGACTTTTCTAGGCTCTGTAATAAATATGTACTAATTTTGCAGTTTTCTTACATGCAGTACATATATTAATCTTAACTATTTTATTTCCTAAAATGAATATGACATGACTCACCTTTGTTTTTAACATACCCTCAGGCAAAGGGCTTACAAAGATGACCAGAGATCAAACTCTGGAGCATGCGTAAGGAGAATGTGAGAGGCAGACTCTCCCTGCTGCACCCCACACTGCTGACACAGTGTAGTGAAAATAATTTTTAAGGGTAGGCTGAAGAGCGGTAAGGAAATTCCAGATAACAATGTCCACTATGCATTGAGCTTTGCGCATAATCACACATACCTTTCAACCCTATGGGAAATAGGTATTAGCATCCCTATTTTGCAGAGGAGGAAACAGAGGCTTGTCAATTTAGGGACTTGAGAGAGGCACATGTGCGTGGGCAGTGGAAGAAAGGTCTGGCCTGGTAAGGGGGTCCCCGTCAGCCCTTGGGGAGTTATTTCTATTCCAATTTGGAGGAGCTGCTGACTACAAATCTACCTGAGAGGGACCCACAGCAAAGGAGTGGAGGGGAAACCCAAGACAACTCAGCCAGAAACCCAGCAAGCAACCCCACAGAGTGTTCCAGCCCATCTTTCATTTCTTCCTAGATGTCAGCAGCACTCATGTCATCTGGAAGGCTTCTTCCTACAGCAACAGATATTTTTTGTGCCCTTGTTATGGGCTGGGCACTTTCGGGAAAGGAATAAATATATAGCATGTGGCCTCTAGCCGTAAGCATGGCCATTCTGATTTGCAGACAAGATATGTTAACTGTTGAGCTAATCACTAGTAAATAACATTTGCAGACCCAAGAGACAAGGATGGGAAGGAGTAGAGGATCCGTCCTAAGTATATTCCACAGTCATTGCTAGAGACGTTCAGAATCAGGAACTCGTGTTTCTTGCCTGCCCACTGTGTGCCACACTTACCTCACGTGCATCTCATTAGTCCTCACAGCAACCCTCTGTACCCCATCATAGCCTCCCGGGTTAACGTGCAAGTAAATGAAGGTCTGCGGGGTCCTACAGTGTCTAGGGTCACACCAGCACCAGGGCACAGACCCTGAGCTCAGTCTTTCCAACTCCTAATTGAGACTGGGGTTGTCTCCAAAGACGGTGGGGCATTGATCCATTAAAAATATCCTGTCTCGCTCCATGGTGCTGGGAATATCAGAGAGTACCTTTGGAAGAGTAGAGCTGAGTAGCGGGAGAACCCTCTGGAACCCCAGTGAAACCTCCTGTGTGCAGGCCACAAGCACTCGTATAAAGAGCAGGCCCCAAATACTAGTGAAATGTCATGATCAAATCCACTTCTCAGATAGGCTCCTTTATACACAGTTGTTATCATCCACATAATAAAAGGAATTGGATTTCCCTTATTTGTCTTAAGTCTTTGCACAATTTCCTCCCACCTTTCCTGGGCCTGCTGGGAGGCTCTGCACAACCCCACTGGGTGGAAGGCAGAGTAGGCGGGGAACCGTGGGCCTGGCAGTTCTGTTACAATACTGTGTCACAACACAGACAGATGGGGTGGCCAGAGTCAGGCAGAGAGACGCAGGGTGTGTCAGGTGGCTCTCCTGCCCTGCCTGTGCACACACATGCTGGAACCCTGGTACTGTACTCAGCTTTCAGTTGAGACGAGAGGAAGAATAAACGAGGGACAATTCATCCTAACAACTCAGGACAGCGGCCAACCCTCTGGTTTGCCTGGGTCTGAGAGATTTCCAAGGATGCAGGACTCTGTTTTTAAAACCAGGTTAGTCCCAGACAAACCAAGAAGAGCTGGTCACCTCAGCTGACCCCTCTACCCTCAGGTAATGCAGCCCCTTGCCTTTATAGTCTCTGGTCCTTCCTCAGCCCACACGCATGCCCCGCCCCTCTGTGTCTGAGCAGGCAGGCAAGCTTGAATACCAGCTAATATTTATTGAGCATTTACTTAGCGTCAGGCACTTTACATCAGGCCTAGGGAGAAAATACGGTTATCACCTCCTGTCACAGATGAAGAAGCTGAGGCTGACAGAGTTAGTGTATACAAATAATTCCATAAAACCAGCTTCTACGCACACTTGAGCTTATAAAGGTCTCCATACTTTGCCTTCC
Organism: Papio anubis; assembly: GCF_008728515.1. Taxonomy (NCBI): domain Eukaryota; kingdom Metazoa; phylum Chordata; class Mammalia; order Primates; family Cercopithecidae; genus Papio; species Papio anubis. Next base: position 96,738,159 of record NC_044982.1, read on the forward strand.
CAAGTTGGCCAGAGAGGGAGACAGAAAAAGAGAGAGAGAGAAAATGAGTGATGAGAAAGAGAGAGAAAATGAGTGATGAGAAAGAGAGAGAAAACGAGTGATGAGTGAGAGAATGAGAATTAAAGGTCTCTCCCTCCCTCCTGGATGGGGACAGGCCGCATCCCAGACATTAGCCCCCCTCTCAAGGGATCAGAGAATCAAGCGCATCCTCCGCGTGCTCTCTGCACCTCGCTTGTGGAGCTGACACAGCACCAGCTGCAGCTCATTTTACTCCCCGCCAGAAACGAGGGTGTTATCATGTGATATTTTTGCCTCTTTTTATAAATAATTCATCCTTTTTTGCACGAAAGTAAGATAGCCTGAAGCTAGAACATTTAAAAGGAACGTCAGTGCCTTATACATAAAACAATAACGTGCTAGTTTGCCAGAAAGTTTGCGAAAGTCCCGAAGCTAAAATACACCTCGTTCTAGGTCTATTTTTAGCCTGGAAAAGGCTTTCCGATGTCTTTCTCAGTTCACATGTGATAAGGGCTGTGTTATGCTTTCTCTGAAATGAGGCTTTCCCAAATCAGTTACATTTGCACAGGGAAATCTAAAAGATAACTTGCCAAATAAGCATATTTATGAAATCCAAATGCCAAGTACACAAATGCTTTTTTTAACTCCACAAAAATAAAGTATAAACAAACGGATAATGGAATCTATCGTCAACCATGGCTATGACAAATGGGGCCACAGATAGTTAACGTTTACAGGAATCTTTTTCCCAAGACTGACTGAGAGTTTTCCTTTGCAGGATAGCAATTCTGGAGCTGGAAATTACAATCGTAAGAACAATTATGGGGAAAACAACTATGTTTGATGATAAGATTTGGGCCTCCATGTTACTGTGGGCTCCCTCATCTCCTTGATATCATGCATTGGTTTGGTATTTATTTGTTTGCTTGTTTGTATTTGGGATGGAGTCTTGCTCTGTCACCCAGGCTGGAGTGCAGTGACATGATCTCAGCTCACTGCAGCCTCTGCCTCCCGGGTTCAAGCGATTCTCCTGCCTCAGCCTCCCAAGTAGCTGGGACGAGAGGCACCCACAACCACACCCAACTAATTGTTGTATTCTTAGTAAAGACAGGGTTTCACCATGTTGGCCAGGCTAGTCTCAAACTCCTGACCTCAGGTGATCCTCCCGCCTCGGCCTCCCAAAGTGCTGGGATTACAGGCATGAGCCACCACGCCCGGCCTCATGCATTAGTTTTTTATGAGAAAGACATTTTATTTCTTTACCTATAAGGATTTTTTTTTTTTTAATACTGACATTGCTGTTGTCAAAATGTCTTCAGAAGGACACATGACAAACTCATAATGTTGGTTGCCTACGGCAGAGGGTGACCAACCAACCTAGTTTGCTGGGGATTGAGGGGTTTCCTGGGATGAGGACATTTCAGAGCTAAAACAGAAAGTCCTAGACAAAGTGGGACCAGTTGGTCACCCTACCTAGGCAGAGGAACTCTGGATGGCTGGAACAGGGGCAGGAAAGGGAATAGTAACTGTATCCCTTCATGCATTTGGAATGTTGAACTATGTAAACTTATTACTGGTTAAAAAAAAAAAAAAAAAAAAAAGGTTAAAAATGTTCTCTCAGTATCATATGAGAGGACTCTTTTTAAAGTAGTAGATAGATAAGAGTAGCAAAGAAAAGGTTACTGGACCTATGCAAAATTAACATCAGTACATTTAAGGTCTGCTTTGTTTATTATTTCATTTGTTTCTGAAATATGTCCTCCGAAAGACTTCACAATTATTCACCAAAATAACTCAAAAATTTGCACAGTTCTTTAACCCTCATTCTCACAAGACCAGAAGGCCACTGAGGCTCACTCTGTTGTTCCATTTTGAAGATTAGGAAATGGTGGCCTAATGAGGTTATCTGGCTTGCCCCAGGGTTGGACATAAGTGTGCCGTGGAGCCTGTGTCCCCAGGGCCGGCCTCTCCCGTGCTGGCCTACTTTATAGCTGGCTAGTATCGTCAAACCATGGAAACAGCGGGCTGTTGCCAAAGAGAAATATTTCTATGAAAGTTTCTCAAGTGTCCCCTAGGAGAGCCCGCAGATGCCAGTGACGACATAATATTGCTGACGGAGCCCTCCCCTCCAATCGTGCTGCTCAGAGAGTGCCACCCACGGAGCAACTTTTTAGGAGATTCCAACACCTAAAGTCCTGAGGTGCGTACGTGGAGGGACCCCATCCTTGAGCTCAGGTGGACCATCTGTCCACAGTTCTTTTCACAGTGCAGTACTTTTCCCATACACATCAAAGTTGCTTTGGATCGAGAGGCGAAGACCAGCAGGGCAGAACTAAGCAGGCCACAGACATCTTTCACCAGAAAAGCTGAGGGTGAGGGGCAGGGCGGTTCACCCTCCGGATGGCTGTTTGTAAAGTAAATATTGATTGTGAGCCATCCCCCAACCCGCTCGGGAAAACACACCATCTGTTGCCTCTGCCTGCAGCTCCAAGTGGCAGTCACCCCCGTGTCCAGAAACATCCTCTCCGTACCTGTCCCCACTGCAATTCCCACAGCTGGCATTGTCAACCTCTCTGTGATGGCGGAGTTAGACCTCACATTTGCAGGAATTTGTGTTTTAATTCCCAGGCAGAGCTCAGGCCTCTGAGGGATAGGGACACAGAAAAGGTCAGTTTGGAGATGGCCCCAGGTGGATGGCTGTTTCTCCTGTTCCCCACAGTGTGGAGCCCAAACCTTCACCCCTGTGTTGATGCATCCTAGACCTACTCTGGACATTTCCACCTCACAAGTGACTTCCCAAGAGGCACTGCTCGGCGTTCCTGACCATCTTTTTTCTCATTCCCCTCCAGCCTCAGGGATACACCCTCCTGTTTGAGACCAGCCCCCACACGTTGGCCCTGAGTTCAACGCTCCTCCACCTCCTCTGAGGCTCTGCTTCACGCATCTACTCGGGATCTGGCTTCTCTCCCTGTATTAAGTCAGTCCTCCAGTAGTTATTTCCCATTCTGGTTTCTCACTCTGGCCCCTTTCTCTGGGTTCTCAGGTACCCAGCATGTCCCACACAAGATTCCTCATCGTGCCCCAAAACCTGCCCTACCTCCAGAGCTCCCAGGCTCTGCTGGCCACCACACTGCACTTGGCGTAGCCAGAAACCTGGCGGTCCCCCTACACTCCCCCCGTTACTAAGTCCTTCCTCTTCTCTCCTACAAACAGTCCAAATCCAACCACGAGTAAGTTAGAGTAACTTGTTTATTTGTTTATACATCTCTCAACACACACACACACACACACACACACACACACACACACACACACACAATGTCCATCAAATCAGGAGTTGGGTCTGTTTTGTTCATTGCTATTTCTTCATCAACCAGAAATGTATCTGGCACACAGTAAGTGTTCAATAAATGTTGCTGGACTGAATGGATAGGTTCCTACTGCCATAGTTTATAGCAAGCAACAGGAGTTGAGTGCACATATTTAAAGTCAGAAGGCAAGAGCTGGAATCTCGGCTTTGCCATTTACTCTCAGTGTAACTTGCACTAAATTAACCTTAAGTCTCAATTTCCTCATCTGTAATATGGGCATAAAGATAGCAGCTCACTTACCATCAGGATTAAATGAGAGAGCACATGTAAAGAACTTAGCATAACTGGTATGTATTAAGTCATTAATAAACATTACATATTATGTTTCTTATTATTATTCTTTCCTGTCCTTGTGTGTCACCTGTATTATAACATCCTTCCAACCGTTCTCCTAGACTCCAGGCTCCTCCCCTCAGAAGAATTCCCACTCTGCTATCCTAATCAGAGTGATCTGTTTGAATGCAAAGTCAAGCATAATACTCCCTCACTGAAAACCCTTATGGGATTTAAACTCTGCCTGTAGGGTCCAAATTCCTCGGTATGGTCCCAGCTTCCTCACCCCCAGCTTCAACAACCCCCACCTCCCAGCACCCCAAACTCTAACTTCACTAAACTCCTAGCTTCATCTACCCTTACCTCCCAGCACCCCAAACTCTAACTTTACTAAACTCCTTCCATGCAAGCCTTTGCCTAAACTGTTCCCTGGTTCTTCTACCAGGAATGCTCTTCCTTAACCCTCTCCTCTCCATTTTTTGCTTAAAGAACGCCTCCTAATCATTCTACAAATAAGACATAAGCTCCTTTGTGAAGCTTTTCCTGATCTCTTCTGCACAATCCCCCACCACCCCATACAAACTCACCCCTGCCCACACACATTCCTCCAGGACAGTTAAGGTGGACCAGCTGTCCCAGTTCAGGCAGGACTGAAGAAGTTGCCCAGGATGTGGGGCTTTCCAGCACTAAAACTAGGAGAGTCCGGGGCAAACAAGGGCAACTCTAATAGCACAGATCACATTGTTTTGGAGTTAGCTGTCTTTCTGATAAGATTGGAAGCAGCAGAAAGCTTACTTTGATCATCTTCATGTCCCCAACACCTAACCTGGTGTCAGGCACTTATATGGCCCATACTCAATAAATAGGTGCTGAATGCATTATTGAGATAGTGTGGAGGCAGTGGAGGAACTAAAGGCCATGGTTCAGATCCCATTCCCTCGCTGTATGACCTAAGTATTTTCACTTATATATTTATTTGTTTGTTACTGAATGATTGAAGGCAAATTTCTTGGCCTCAGCCTCTGTTTCCTCATTTGTAAAATGGAGATAATATCCATTTCATCGGAATATTGTAAAGATTAAATGCATGCAAACTGGTTAACACAATGCCAGGCATATAACAAACTTTCAATAAATGTTAGCTGCTATTTATATTCACTTTTTTAAGGGAGTTAGCACAGTGTATTCAATAAGAGTTTGTTCCCTTCTCCCCATTAAACAAATTAATACGGGTGGCCTTAAATGTAATTATACCACAGAGAAGGCTTCCCTTAGGACAGTGATCAGCCACCTTGGTTACACATTAGAATCCTCTGGAGGACCTTACAAACACTGATGCTCAACTCCAGGCCAATTAATTCAAACCTTCTTTGATGGATCCATGCATCAGCATGTTTAAAGGCCTCCCCAGGCGATTCTAATAGGCAGCTGGTTGAGAACTTCTGCCTTAGGGCACTGGGTTGTGGCTCTTTACCTCTTAATTGCTGCACTGGGTCTTTCCAAAGTTATCCCTAATCTAGCTATTGTCAACTGCAAGTGTTTAATACCCTCCGTTCCCTTCACTTTGTCTTCAGGGCAGGAACTGGAGAATTCTCAGCTCCCTAACCATTCCTGGCCTGTACCCAAGTTCCTAACAGCTTTTCACACCTGGCCTATCCCTTCAGAGCCTTCACAGCTTGATATTCCCCCAGGAAGTTGAAGAAATGAAAAAGAGGTCACTTCATCTGTGTCTTCCTTAAGGGGACAGATGGTTCCATTTTCTAGCCAGTGTTTCTCAAACTGGAGTCCGCAGACATGTTCTCGGGGACCCGCCAGTTCTATATGAGGATTTTTTTTCTTTGCATTTTTAATTTGCTAATAATACAAAATATTACTATTGTACATTAATTGGTTGCCCCTTTATAAAAGACTGCAAGATTTGAGTGCCCCCTGCAAAATTCGATATTTGAGGGGTTTGCATTTGTTTGTTTTTGGAGACAGGGCTCTCACTGTTGCCCAGGCTGAAGTGCAGTGGTATGGTCAGAGCTCACTGCAGCCTCGCACTCCCAGGCTCAAGTGATCCTCCCTCCTCAGCCTCCTGAGTAGCTAGAACTACAGGCGTGAGCCACCACACCTAGCTGATATTTGAGTTTTGTAAAGGCAGTGCACACATATAGATTTCGAATTAATTCAAATAGAAGGACCAAGCAGGGAACCAAATCCTCCCATTGCACAAAGCAACTGAAACAAAACAGGCTCCAAATGACCAGCAAGTAGTCGTTAGTCTCAAATTAGCTGCAGAAACAGATGCAGTTTGTGCGTCCTGTCAAAACGTAAGTGTTTGCAGCAGTTCATTAGCAGTGAGTAGTAAATACACATTTACTAAGATATTTTCTGCTCCCATTCCAAAAACAATGGGAAGAGAAACTCCAGTTGAGGTAGATTTTAGTAAAGCTATAATGCTAACTATATCTCAGTGAATGTGAGCCACATACAGATTTATCAAGGGCCATAGAGTGCCTGATTGTCCAGCAGTAGCAAATACAGCCTTGACATTAAATACCATGTGTGCCTCATTCTAATAAGAGACAGTCTTTGCATGGATATTATTAAAGTCAAAATACAGGAATAGATATAAAACTAGACCCGAGGCTGTATCTTTTCATTATTAAGCCAACAATAGGCATTTATTTTTAGTACAGCTCATCATAAGTCCCATCAAAATAATGTCATTTAGATGTGCCTATGTACTCTCTTTTGCTTTCAATTTGTAAATTTGTTTTTGGTTTTATAGGTGCATAAGAGCTTGAAGCATAAACTGTTTATGCCTAGTTTTATTTTATACCTAATTAAGAGATGGTAAAGATAACTCTATTGTTGCTATCAATCCTCAGTGATCTTTTCCCTGGTGGTCTGGAACACTCGTGCTGGCTACAGATCAGAATCAGCCAGACTGTCAGACACATGGGCTCCCAGAGGTTGGAGACTCCGGGCTAGAGGACAGGACACTTCCCCGGGCTCCGGATCTGCTTTGTCACTAGCGGCAGAGGCTACTTGGTGATTTATGGACATGGGTTCTTGGTCCTGTCATTTCACCAGCTGCCCTCTCCTCCCGCTCCCACTTCCACCTCCGCCGGGCCTCAGTTTCCTTGATTCCCTGAGGTCTGTTGTCCTTTCTGTCCCTAATTTTTAGGGGTTCTGTGATTCTTGCGTTCGGTGCGTTATCAACTGAAGGTAGCGGATAAAGCACCCGCAGGGCTGGGGGTCAGACCTGGCTGAGAATTCTGACCCAGGCACTGCCCCAGCTGGGACATTTAAACTTGATGAGCCTTGGGTTTCTTGCTGTAAAATGGAGAGGATAACACTGTCGCCACCAGATGCTGCACAGATTAAACGAGATCAGAAATGCCTGGGAGGCACAGCGCCCTCCTCCCTGCCTGACTGGGCATTCAGTGCGTGTTCGATACTGCCTTTAAAGTTCCTGTCTGTCTTCAGGAGGGGTTCCTAGGCCTAACTGGAAAGAAGAATTTGTTTTCGTTGTTTCTAAAGTTCAGCCCATAACCTCCTTTCAACTAAACCAGGTCTTCCTGAAACTTCTCTAGATTTCTGAATGTTTGGCTTCAGGATGCACCAAGGAGTTGGGAGAAGCTCCCGGGTGGCCTAGGCTGAAGCTAGGGGGTGATAAGGCCCAAGGGCTGCCCTGAGACAAACCCCTTTCAGGGACCAGAGGAGAAAGAATAGTACTCACCCCATTCCAGGATGAGTGAAAAGGAGGCATATGTTTCCTGTGCACTTTTCAGCTAGCGGTAATGAAGCAAGCTCATTTTATATTTGATGTTAATAAAGTGTGAATGACTGATGGCTTCAAACACACACATCTGCCATGCCTGTTTACCCACATGAAATTAATCAGAGGACTTCAGGGCTGATGCTGGAAACATGGGTGAGGAGGGCAGGTTTCGCTTGCCCCCAACCCCACCTAAGGTCAGCTTTGGAGTTGGGGAGAAGCTTTTAGCTCCAACTTTCTCAATGAAGAGAGGTCACACTGCAGAGAGACAGGGAGGCTCCTGCAGCCCTAAGCCTAGGACCCCCAGAATTCTCTGAGCCCAGGTTCCCAACACCTGCTAGGTAGGTAGGAGGAGGCTTTCCATTCAGCCAAGATTCACAGAACCCCACACTGTGAGCCCTCCTCCCTGGCAGAGGTAGAGTTACCCTACCTGGATCCCTGAGGGCACAGGGAACCCAAGGGTTCTGAGACACTGGGTTTCATCTTCCTCTTATCTATTAGCTGCCATTCTGTTATCTATTAACTTTATGATGATATCCTGTATTTTGATAGGATCAAGTATGTCTTCTGCTGAAAGGTTTTGTTTAGAAGGCTCTTGCCTGCCTCTAAATCACAAAGATATTTTCCATTTTCAGTTTGTATTTTATTTAATTTTTAATTACTGAATTCATCTAGAATCTGCCTTTACATGTGGTGTTATGTTCGCATCCAGTTTTAATTTCCTTTATGTAGTGAGACACAGTATAAAGGAATTTGGGGGTAAAAAGAAAAAGAAATATGTAATGAGGCAGCTTTCTCAACACCTTCTATTAAACAACCATCCTATTCTATTAAACAACCACTGGGGGAACTTAATACCCCATTGATTTTGTGGATTAAATTCCCACATGTACCCGACTCTGTCTAAGAGCTCTCCTCTCTGTTCTCTTGGTCTATCCATTTTTCCAAGTCCATTCTATATTGTCTTTACTACTATGGCTTTGAAATTGTTCTAATATGTGGTGGGAATGTCCCCCACTCACCTTCCATCCTTTGCTCTTTTTTTAAGAGTTTGCTTAGTTATTTGTGGACTTTTATTCTTCCTTGTATTTTATAATTTGTGTTAGTCTAAATAAATTATTATTGAGTTCACAAAAAAATTCAACTGGGATTTTTATTGGGATCGCATTGAGGTTAGCGATTAGGAGAAATTTAACATCTCTATAATACTAAATTATCCCATCAAAAACACGGACTATGTTTCCATAGATGATCCTCTATGTCCTTCTGAGTCTAAATTTATTTTCATAAAAATCTTGTATATTTTTGTATATGTTAACACCTAGATACTTATCGATATTGTGAATAGTATCTTATTACTATCAAAATTTCTAATTGGATATGACTGGCGTCAAGAAATACTATTGATTTTATTGATTTTATTGGATAATCTTATATCCAGCAAAATCTTGCAAGTCCATTTAATAGTTCTAATCATTGATCTTGTTATATTATCAATATAGATATTTATATCACGCATAAATAGTTTTATTTCTTCCTTTCCAATCCTTTCTCCTCTTATTTCTTTATCCCACTGGCCAGAATCTCCATGCTGTGTTAAACAGTAGCTGCATAGGTGTCTTAGTCCATTTTCTGTTGCTTATAACAATCCCTGAAACTGAGTAGTTTATAAAGAAAAGGAATTTATTTCTTACCATGAGGGGAACTAAGAAGTCTAAGGTCAAGGAGCCACATCTGGTGCGGACCGTCTTGCTGATGTTTTTACATGGAGACTCTGCAGAGTCATGAGGCAGCACAGGGCATCACATGACAAGGGGGCTGAGCATGCTAAGCTTAGGTCTCTTTTCCTCTTCTTATAAAGCCACCAGCTCCTCTCCCATGATGATCCATTTAATCCACTTACCCATTAAGCCATGAATGGATTAATCTATTCATGAGGGCAGAGTCCTCATGACCCAATCACTTCCTAAAGGCCCCACCTCTCAATACTTGCACATTAGGAATTAAATTTCAATGTGAGTTCTGGAGGGAACAAATACTCAAACCGTAGCAATAGGAGTATCTTAAAGTAACATTTCTGTTCCCTCTTAGCAGTGAAAACTTGGTTGAGTTTCTTCACCATCCTGAGTCTCCATTTCTCTAACTGATATGCATTCCTTGCAAGGTTGTTGTAATGATCATGATAATAACCCCAAAGTTCCTGGCACACTGTAGGAGCTCAAAGCATAGAGTGTGGTTTCTCTAATTCCCATAATAAATATAGAGCTGTTCATTTTCTTTTTAAAAAATTATTTCCACCTTCTATGTCTTTATTCTGTATGAATATAAATACAAAGATACATCTAGAAATAAATATAAATAGGTAGATAGATAAACACACATATACAGGATTATATGTCTATATAAATATTCATGTTTACAGAGGATGTTCCCCAAAATACATTTTCAATACCCCAGCATATTCTAAACATGCAGATATAGGCTTACTTCCCTTCCACATGGCTCAATAACATCCCAGATTGGAAGATAGCCCTACAGTATTGTTTGTATAGACAAAGCTTCACCTTTAGGGGCAAGGTGTGGGAAGCAAGCTGGCAGTACAGCCATGTAATGCTTTATGTCTAGGTTAGCATTTCAGGACCCTGCTTTCCATCTCACTGTATGCCTATTCACATGCACCCTTTGGGGTCTGCCTTGATTCTTCAGCAGTCCCAATTTAGCTAATTGGCTGACTAAAATCACCTGGGCTGAGCTAACTGGCTGATTGGAAGCACCTGGGCTGGAGAGGCTGCGTAGGGAAATGACCTCTGACCTACTTTTCTTTTGGGACTTTTTTACAGACATATTCACAAATGGACATTACATAGACATATTCCTATAACCCTGTGTGTTTGTGTATCTACTGACATATATCTGTATGTAAATCTACAGAAAAAAGACTCTAAAGAAAACTGATGTTTGCTTTCCGCATCACAGTCTACATTCAAGTCACAGATCTTTCTTCCCCTACCCAAGGAATCACTTCCCCAGCCACCAATACAAAGACGAGAGGCACTTCTACATCACCCATTCAAAACAAAAGAAAAAAGAAGATCTCCTGAATTGATGGAAGCTTTCACGAGAAATAGTCAGTATTTTCAAATTTGAGTGAGGGCCTTTAAGCTGAAGCCAGTTCAACTCTGGTCCCTTATTCACCAGAAGGCGAAGGGTCAACTTTGACCTGGCAATGAATGATTCCCATGGCCTTAGTGCATTTTCTTCTCACAGAAGTGAGCAACAAGGACCAATGCTTCCTTCCTTCCTTCATAGACATTAAATGCAGCAGGATCTACGTCAGAGTATACCTTCATTTGTGTACTACTGTGGATATCGTTTAGAGGACAAATAAGATTCTACATTATGGAAGTTTATTTTTGTATTACTGTCAGTACCAATATCTATCAATACGTCCACCTTCTATATCTTTATTCTTTATGAATATAGACAGAAATATAGATAGATCTGGATATAGACATACATAGGTCTGTAGATAAACACACATATACAAGATTATATGAGTATGTCTATATAAATATGTATGTATACAAAAGATGTTCCTCAAGAGACATTTTCAATTCCCCAGCCCATCCTATGGAGGCAGATGTAGACTTACTTCCCACTTATCTGTCTCTACACCATCCCAGAATGGAACACAGCCATACAATGTTATGTATAAACATAACCAAATCTTTACTTTTAGGGATAAGACCTGGAAAGTAAGCTGCCAGTACTGACATGTAACAGCCATCCATTTTCTCAGTATCCCATTCCCATTGTTATAGGGAGCTGCACCATTTAAAATATGTGGGATATCAAAAGTGGAGGGATGGTAATTATTATTTGACTCCAAAATGAATGATTTATAAAACAGTGGAAAGGATTTCAGCCCCCTACTCTAAAACATTGTTCATTGAGAGTTTTCACCAAGGGTAAGCAGAGTAAATAATCAATAGCAGCAGCAGGTACATAGATCACCTCAGTTTTTCACTCTAACTTTATAATGTATATGTCAGCAAACTCATTATAGCACATTTTTAAATAAGCTTTCATGATCAAGATGGTGGTGATAGAGGATATGGGACAAACTGAATTGTCTATGTTCTAAACTGTTGGGCAATGATTGAAAAAAAAAAAAGGAATGTAAATGTCAGGTTTTTTTATTTAACCCAAATATTTGATGAGGAAAACCTGTTATTTAACCTACATAAAGTTTTAATCTGTATATATTAGACCAGTGCTTAAAGTACTATAGTAATGTAAGTGCATTAATAAAATCTAAGTTTTACTCAATTCTGAAAAAATAGATACAAGCCATCAGGCAATTTTGTTTATCAAATTTCATGAAGAAAAGATAGTATCTCCACTAATTGTTGATACATGCTGGTAGGCTGGTCTTCCCCCCCACCAACATGTGTACTGAAATGCTAATAAATGAATCATCAACAGTAATTACAAATATTCTAGGGATGTGATTTCACAGCTCCCATTTTCAGGAAATTGCATATTTTTGCTCTGTTTGGGTGAAAGCATGTTTATAGTAACAACTTAGTAATAAAAGCCATCTTTGAAAACCGTTCTGGTTTTTTATATGACTGCAGGGATTTTTCTCACGGCTGACAGCTAAGATTTTAAATAACATTTGTACAACTCGGACAGATTTTCTGTTCTGCTTGGAAGTGGGTGATTTCACAATCCCCCTTAGTGACATCATGCTTATCAGAACTGCAATGAAAGTGATTCAGCCCCCTGTGCTCGTTCCTCACTGTGGGTGAAAGATGGTTACAGCTGTGGAAATGGAGCTTGATTTCCCTATACCAGCCGCTTTGATTTGGATTTCAGCACTTTTTCCCCTGTGATTATAAGCGGGAAGATTGTTTTGAATATGAACTACTAGAGTGCATGTAAAGTTGAACTGTGGAATTATAGTTTTAGAAATTACTTTGGGCCGGGCACAGTGACTTAAGCCTGTAATTCCAGCACTTTGGGAGGCCAAGGCAGGCGAATCACAAGGTCAGGAGTTTGAGACCAGCCTGGCTAGCAAGGTGAAACCCCGTCTCTACTAAAAATACAAAAAATTAGCCAGGCATGGTGGCAAGTGCCTATAGTCCCAGCTACTCAGGAGGCTGAGGCAGGAGAATTGCTTGAACCCGGCAGGCAGAGGTTGCAGTGAGCCGAGATCATGCCACTGCACTCCAGCCTGGGTGACAGAGTGAGACTCTGTCTAAAAAAAAAAAAAGAAAAAAAGAAATGACTTTCAATATCAACTAGCAATGCCCTAACACCACCACCACCATCTCCACAAAATATGTAACAGATGAATTATAGAAAGAATTGTCAGGTATTTCAAAGCATGTATTAAGCACCTACTCTATCCCTACCTCGTGAAAGGAGATTTGGCCTCATTGTGCCATGTAATCTTCCCAGTTGTCTTTTGAGATGGCTAATGGCAGTTAACACCAAAGTCCCAATAATAGCTATTGAGAAAGTATATTACAGGGGTTAAGAACTTGGTCTTGAGTCATAAAGCCTGTCTTTTTAAAAAATTTTTATTTCCATAGGTTATTGGAGAACAGGTGGTGTTTGGTTACACAAGTTCTTTAGTGGTGATTTGTGAGATTTTGATGCACCCATCACATGAGCAGTATACACTGAACCCAAATTGTAGTCTTTTATCCCTCACTCCCTTCGCACTCTTTCCCCAAGTCCCTAAAGTCCATTGTGTCATTCTTTTTTTTTTTTTTTTTTTTGAGACAGAGTCTCGCTCTGTCGCCCGGGCTGGAGTGCAGTGGCCGGATCTCAGCTCACTGCAAGCCCGGGCCTCCGCTGGCTGCCATTCTCCTGCCTCAGCCTCCGAGTAGCTGGGACTACAGGCGCCTGCCACCTCGGGCCTCGGCTAGTTTTTTGTATTTTTAGTAGAGATCGGGTTTCTGACTGCATAGCTTACAGGATGGTCTCATCTCCCTGGACTGGATCCTCCCCATCTTGGCCTCCCAAAGTGCTGGGATTACAGGCTTGAGCCACCGCGCCCGGCCCATTGTGTCATTCTTATGCCTTTACATCCTCATAGCTTAGCTCCCCCTTATAAGTGAGAATATACGATGTTTGGTTTTCCATTCCTGAGTTACTTCACTTAAAATAATAGTCTCCAATCTCATCCAGGAGAAACCCTGTCTTTAAATCTCAGCCCTGCCACCTTAGTTGTGTGACTCTACTTTCTTAACCTCTCTGTGTTTGGGCCTCCTTGTGTGTAAAGTAGGAATAATAATAGCACTACCTCAAAAGGCAGTTGTGGGGATTAAACCAGATAATGCAGGCAACATGCTCATCGGTTACAAATTATCGTCAGTTTCAAACAACACATAAGGTTTTATCTTTCTCAAGTAAAAAAAAAAATTCCAGAATTGTGCAAGCTGCTGCTGATGGTTCAGCAGCTGCAGGAGTTAAGACTACAGACTCCAGGCCCCAAGATGGCCACTCTGTTGTCCAGCTGTCAGGTCCAAATTCCTCGCAGGAAGAAGGACAAAATTGTCACTCCACTGACATGGCTCTAAGCTTAGTCATGATTCCATATTGCTAAATTTCACAAGACATGTTCCTCCTCTTCCTTGACCTCCCTCTCTCGCAAAGCAAGAGCCCTTTCTTGAAATATGCCCTTCTTGTGGCCTCCATGACACTGCACTCTCCTGCTTCTTTTCCTGCCTCTTTGCCCCCACATCCATCTCCTTAGCATATTCATTCTCCTCAGCGCCAAGACCTGCTTCTTTGCTCCCACAGGTTCCCTTCCTAGGCCATCTCAGCACCTCCACCTTCATTTCCACCTACATGCTGATGATACCAACTTTCCCTCCAGGCCAGACCTCTCCTCTGAGCTCCAGACCTGGGCATCCCTCCCTTACCCACTCAAGTCTTCATGGCCTTGTTTCCAAGGCTCCTCACACTCAATATATCCAAGAGTGTTTGTGATCCCCCTGCCCATAAACATACAAACAAAAACAACTCCACCAGACTTCAAGCCCGGCCCCGTCTGCTTGTTCCCCCACCCAGGGAATGGCACCATCTGCTGTCCAGTTGAGCAAGGTGAAAACCTGGGAATCATCCTTGACTTCTTCCCCTTGCTCTCCTCCCATGTCCAACAGGTCTAGGTGACTTTTACTCCTAAAGATCCCTCGAGTCTGTCCACTTGTCTTTGTCCTGCTCCAAGCCACCCTAATCTCTCACTGGCTTATGGAAATTGCCTCCTCACCAGTCAGCTTGGGTCTACTCTTGCTCTGGTCTTTTCTCTAAATGAAAGCCCTGAAGGTCTTTCCAATACACAAACTGATCAAGTCACCATCACGAACACATGTCACCCTCTCTGCCCCCAACTTAAAAACTTTCTGTAGCATCTCATTTCTCCTATAATACAGGCCAAAATCTTTAATATGACTGACAAAGCACTGAGTGATGGGCCCTGCCTGATTATGGAGCCTCATCTTGCCCTGTGGGCTCCACACTCAACTCTAACTGTAATGGCCTTCTTTCAAGCCTCCAAGCCTTTGCCCTTGCTGTGCTCTCTGTCCATGGTGTGGCAATGGGAACAGGCCCCCTGAAGAAAACAGAGGGGAGAGCATTAGTATGGAGAAGACCCAGTTGCTGAGAGGCTATGGTGCAGGAAAAGTCATCCATGTGGATAAGGAGGTGATCTAGGATGCTGGGAAGAAGTGGAGGGGATCACGCCTGTAATCCCAGCACTTTGGGAGGCTGAGGTGGGCAGATCACTTGAGGTCAGGAGTTTGAGACCAGCCTGGCCAACATGGTGAAACCCCATCTATACTAAAAATACAAAAATTAGCATGGCATGGTGGTGCGTGCCTGTAATCCTGGCTACTCGGGAGGCTGAGGCAGGGGAAACGCTTGAACCCGGGAGGCAGAGGTTGCAGTAAGCGAAGATCACGCCACTGAACTCCAATCTGGGTGACAGAGTGAGACTCTGTCTCAAAATAAATAAATAAATAAATAAAAGAGGAAGTGCAGGGGAAAAGACTCACGGTCACCTGACAAAGACTTTGGTGGATATGCAGAAGAAACCCCAAAGTGTAGGTGACAAACACAACATTAGAGGAGTGAGATATTCCAATGGCAGCAGCCCTAAGACACTGGGAGTTTTTGGCTCATGAAGAAAGATGTGGAAGCAGCCACGAAAAGCTAAGAGAGTGCTAATCCATGCCTTGGCCTGCCCTTCTTCCAGGACCCATGAAACCAGGACCACCACAGAATAAACAGCCTCCACTCGAGACAGACACAAGGGAAATGGAGACTTAAGCTCTCCCACTCTGCCTCTGGCCCCATTTCCCTTTTCTGAGCCCTCCCTCTGTCCTCTTTCCACAGTCTCTTTCTTTCCCCAGTCTCTTTCCTTCCCCCAGCTGCTTAGTGGCCTCCCCTGTAAAATAGGGATGGTAACATTGATCTTTAAAAAAGCCTCATATAGACTCTGGAATATGTATCCTAGAAAGATTCTCACACAGGGCCATAAGGGGACATACATGCTCATGATAGTGTAGTCTGAGCTAGCAGGGAGGTGGAGCACTGGAGGAACAGACTTGAGTCATGTAGAGAATGCACACTATGGAATATGATGTAGCCTTCAAAAAAGCAGATTGGATGTACACAGGGCAACATGGATAAGGTATAAAAACAGTTCTCCCAGCATCCAGGCTATGGCCTCGGAGTACGATTTCCCACTAATCAAAAACCAGAAATGGTTTTTGGAGAAATGACTGACTCTAGGTCTGAGGCAAGAAATGCGTAAGATGAGCCCGGAACATCTTATACCAGCCTGCAAGAAAGCTATCAAATACTAAAAAGGTGGTGTTAATAACAATTTTAAAGAAAAAGAAAAAAGAAAAAAAAAAACTTGTAACGGCTCTCATCTGCCAAAGATAGGAGTTTGAGCATTGATTGAATAATAACTGCAAATAATATAGTCAAAAGTGTTTGAATCCATGAGTTTTATATTAATCTTAAGCCTTATTTCTAGATCTTTGAAGGAACTCATTATTTTGAAAATTGATAAATAAAAGTATCAAACACTTATCTTGCCTTTTCTATACAAACTATATCTCAATGTTACTAAAGAGTTAGTGGGGGAAAGTTTCCCTTTATAGAACATGCCAGCTAATAAATAAAGAAGAAGTGATAGAATTAGATTATCAACATTTTGTAACCCCTAAGGAAGTCATGGATGTAGGCACTGATCATCAACGTTGCTAACATAACAAAAAAAAAAAACCTCAATATTAGACACCTCTAATGGAAGTCTAAAAGTTTATATACTAAGTATTCCTGTACTTCAAAAATTAGACCTGCATCTGACCAAGCATCTATATAATTACCAATTTACAGGACATAGAGAGGACAGAGAAGCATGTTAAACAGCAGCACAGGGATACAGTCAGAAAAATTCAGACTAGAGAAAACTCCCTGAATATATTACCTGATCTTCAACAAATAAATTGCAAGACAAAAAAGATCACAAACACAATGTATAAATCTTATTTGAATCTTGAGTCAAGTAACTAAATAAGATGAGACAATTGGGGAATGCTGATCAGCTGAATAGGTGATGATATTAAATGATCATTGCTAATATTAATATTTATGTATGATAATATGATACAGTGATTACATATTTTTAAAGTACTTATATTTTAGAGGTACATACCAAAATACTGACGAAATAGCCATTCTGCAACTTACTTCAGAGCAATCTGTGAAGAGTAGGAAAAAAATGGGTATAGACAAAATAAAATTGGCCGCAAGTTTATACTTGACTTTGAGTGATAAGTACATTAAAGTTAATGATACCATTTGACTTTTGAAAATGTTTGAAATTCTTGCATGATAAAAAGTTTTTTAAACAGTAGTGAGTGAAAAAAGAATGAAAACAGGATGAAAGCTACCACACCATTCATGTAAATTTAAAATACAAACACACAAAACAACACGAATAAAAGAACATACATCAAACATGGTTGCTGTTAGTAAGACTGGAGAATGAACTTGGAGAATAAGATAAAAGGGTATAAAAATAAGTGAAGCAAGAGAGGGACATTGCACTGACCAACAATGAAGTATCATTAATCAACCAACCCTCAGAATCTGAGGCCAAAAAAATTTGTCACACAGTTGTGAGGATTCAATGAAATATGTGGGTACTGTTCCTGGCACAGTGCATGGTACATCATAAGACCTTAATAAATGTTTATTTCCCTCCATTCCTTCCACTTTCCACCATCTCCCTGCCCTGCCAAGGAATAATGTTATCTCATAAGTTAATTTACTTTAAGGCACTAAGCCCTGATAACAACTTTTCCTTCTGTTTCATCAGCTGAGGCTTACAAGAGAGGGCAATGCTTAAAAAATGAATCTCTAATAAGTGAAATTCTTGCATTCCAAGTCCTAAAGAAGGCCAACAGTGTGCATTGCAAAGGTGATTTTAGGAAGGTTCAGATCTGACCACCTGCCTACAACTCTTCAGAGTGACAGTTTGGACTCATTTCTATCTTCCTTCTTCTAAATCAAATGTATCTACACTAGAAAGTACACCAACTGGTAGCTCATCCCAGGAATCAGAGAACTCTGTGTTGTAGCTTGATCTTAGATGAGCATCAAAGTGAAATATTTATGTGCTGAATTTTGCTCTTCCACTTAACTGGAAAGATTTCCATTTCATGTGCCACCACCCCACATGCCAACCTCTACCATTTCCTCCTCTCTGACTCTTTAACCATAATTGCCATATTCTTTCCAAACAATATATGAACTTTTCATTCAAAAATTGTGTTCCAGGTGACTGGCTCACTGGGAATTACTCAGAGGTTGCCAATGACTCACCCAATAAATCTGAAGCCCAGAAATTGACTTGGAGTCAGCGGCGCCTGACAGCTGCTCAGAGGCTGCTGGGGAAAAGAAGCAGGATCTACATTGGTTTATAATAGCCAGATGCTCCTGGCCCATCATATAAAGTTGGTGGAGTGAAAAGCAATCAATCCCTGGCTGCAGTTTGACCCCAGCAGGTCAAAGTTAAGTTTAGCTGTAAGCAGAAGGAAGGACGTTTCACCATGGGAATAGAACCCAGCCAATCAACGTGCATGTTTTAATCTAGCACATTCTACATATCCATTACTGTGCTAAAAGACACTGAGAAAGATTCACTCTAAGACCCCTGTGATATAGTTTGGATGTTTGTCCCCTTCCAGTCTCATGTTGAAATGTGATCCCCAATGTTGGAGGTGAAGTCTTATAGGAGGTGTTTGGGTCATGGGGGTAGATCACTCATGAATGGCTTGGTGACCTCCCATGGTAATGAGTTCATGCAAGAGCTGGTTGTTTAAAGAGCCTGGTATCGCTCTTGTTTCCTCTCTCATTATGTAACATCCCTGCTCTCCCTTATTGGTACCAAAAAGTGGGGCATTGCTATAAAGATACCTGAAAATGTGGAAGCAATCTTGGGCAGAGGTTAGATGAGTTTGGAGGTCTCAGAAAAAGATAAGAAGATGAGGAAAGGTTTGGAACTTATTAGAGACTGGTTAAGTAGTTGTGATCAAAATGCTGATAGAAATATAGACAGTGAAGGCCAGGCTGATGAAGTCTCAGATGGAAATGAGGAATTTATTGGGAACTGGATTAAAGGTCACCCTTATTACCCCCTAGCAAAGAGCTTGACTGTATTGTGTCCATGTCCTGGGGAGTTGTGGAAAGTTGAACTTAAGAGTGATGACTTCGGGTATCTGGTGGAAGTAATTCCTAAGCAGCAAAGCATTCAAGATATAGCATGGCTGCTTCTAACAGCCAATATCAAATACAGGAACAAAGAAATGACTTAAACTTAGAATTTACCATTAAAATGGAAGCAGAATATAAAAGTGTGAAAAATATCACAAGCCATGTGATAGAGAAGGAAACAGCACTTTCAGTGGAGGAATTCAAAAGGGATGTGGAGCGACCACTTACTGAAGAGATTAGAATGACTAAAAGGCAGCCAGGTGCTAATGGCCAAGAAAATGGGGAAAAAGCCTTGAAGGTATTTCAGAAATCTTTGGAATAGTCCCTCTCATCACAAGCCCAGAGGTCCAGGAGAATGGAATGGTTTGAGGAGCCAGGCTGGAGCCTGCTGCCCTGCTAAACTTTAGGACACAGCTCCACATATTCTAGCTGCTCCAGCTCCAACCAGAGCTCTAAGGGCATCAGTTAAAACTTGGGCTGCCACTTTAGAGGGTGCAAGCCATAAGCCTGGGCAGTTTCTATGTGTTGTTAAGCCTGTAGGTGCACAAAATACAAGAGCAAAGGAGGCTTGGCAGCTTCCCCTAGATTTCAGGTGTATGGGAAAGCCTGGGTAACCAATGCAGAAGCCTGCCTCAGGGGTGGAGCCCCCAGAGAGAGACTCCACTTGGGCAGTCCCAAGAGAAAATATGAGGTTGGAGTTCCCACACAGAGTCCCCACCAGGGCACTGCCTAGTGGAGCTGTGGGAATGGAAGTGCCACCCTCCAGACCCCAGAATGGTAGAGCCACAGGCAGCTTGCAACCTCAGCATGGAAAATTCACAGGGACAGAGCTGTTCAAGGTCTTGGGAGCCCACCCATCATACTAGGATGCAAAACATTGAGTCAAGGATTATTTTGGAGCTTTAAGGTTTAATGCCTGCGCTGCTGGAGTTCAGACTTGTGTGAATCCTGTTACCCCTTTCTTTTGGCCAATTTCTCCCTTTTGGAATGGGAATGTTTACCCAATGCCTGTACTGCCACTGTGTCTTGGAAGTAAATAACTTGTTTTTGGTCTTACAGGCTTATAGGTGGAAGGAACTTGCCTTGAATCTCAGATGAGAATTTGGACTTTGGACTTGATTGATTTGATGCAGGAATGAGTTAAGAGTTGGAGGCTCTTGAGAAGGGATGATTGTATTTTGCAATGTGAGAAGGACATGAGATTTGGGAGCCAGGGGTAGAATTATCTGGTTTCTATGTTTATTTCCACCTAATTTCGTGTTGAAATGTGATACCCAGTGTTGGAGGTGGAGCCTGGTAGGAGGTGTTTGGGTCATGGGGGTGGATCCCTCATGAATGACTTGGTGCTCTCTTTGCAGTAACGAGTTCATACAAGAGTTGGTTGTTTAAAGACCCTGGCTTCTCTCTTGCTTCCTCTCTCATGTGACATGTTGCTCCCCCTTCACCTTCTACCATGATTGTAAACTTTCTGAGGCCCCACCAGAAGCAGATACTGGAACCGTACTTATGGTATAGTCTGCAGAACCATGAACCAAAGAAACCTCTTTTTCTTTACAAATTACCAAGCCTCGGGTATTCCTTTATAGCAACACAAAACAAACTAACACAACCTACTTTCAAAATGTGAATAATCTTATGAAGGATACAGAAAATTATACAGGACAACATAAAACAGTACCACTAAGTAATAGCATAACTACATGGCATCCATCTCTGTCTGGAATAACTTTTCCCACCTTATGGTGGGAACACTGCTACTGTCCTTATGGGTAGGTCTGAATTCTACACATGCCCAAATGCCACTACCTTCACAAATTCCTAGTGACTTATCTTGCCACTCATTTTTTTGTTGGACCCCTCCAAAGTAGCAGCCTGGGGCCTCCAGGACTCATTGAGGCCTCCTGCCCAGTGGAACTTGGTGATAGGAGCCAGCCCTGCCCTCAGTCTACCCTTCATGTTAGAGAAGAAGATGAGAGAGGAGTCAAGGTGGCTTCTAAGGGTCTCCATATTGGGGTGGGAGAGTGAAGTCCTCTCTGTAACTCCTTCCTTCTTCAAAATAACCCAGAGTTATTTTGAGCAGATACCATGTGCACATTATCCAAATGACTTTAGGACCACTGACAGGAGTGAATAACTGACAAAATCATCCAGGAACATAGGCAAGAAGTTTTTCCTTATGTTGTCAGACTCAGACTACTTTCTGAGTCATTAATCCTTCCTCTGGCAGGTTAGGATTAGATTCTGCTGCGGCTGGACCACTCAGCCACATTTGTATTGTTCAGAACAATGTCAGAATAGCACAGCTCAGAGGTCTAATATCTGTCACAAACCGTTCCTGGATTCATTCTTCTCTCTGCTTATTCCAAGCCTTCTGAGCAAGCAAATGAAGGCTTTCACCCATAAGTGATTGAGTTACCTAAGCAAACTGACCAGAAAAGGTTGGAAGCAAACAAAATAAAAGCAAAAAATTAGAATTTAGCAAAAGGAATTGTACAGTAGGGAATGGCTTATCAATCTGAGAAAGTCAAGGGCAGATGTTAAGAAAATTAACTTAAGCATTTTTCATGCATCAGGGGCTCCATGTTAGCTAAATGCCTTAGAGTACTGGATGGAGCATTGTCTTTAGAGAAAGAGAATCCTTACACAATTCAGGACCACCTCTCGAGGATGCATGACACAGACCATGAACCTGGCCATCCCCACACTCAGCCATCTTCTCTTTGAACACCATGATGAAGCACAACCCAAGGACAATGATTTTATTTTCTAAAGTCCATCACTTAGGATAACCATTATGCAAACAACCAAAATTGCCTCTCTTAAGCAAAGTGGAAATCCATTAGAAAAACACAGGATGGCTTACAGCATGCAATGTAGACCTGAACCATCAGCCCGAGAAAAGTCAGGCACCAGACCCTTAGGGGTCTGGGGAGCTGGGGCTGATTGGCAGCTCACTGGGGCCTCACTGCTGATATAAATATGGAACCCAAACATTTCCTCCTCCTACTCAGGACTCAAGGTCCACGGGCCGAGCTGGGCGGCTCATGCCTGTAATCCCAGCACTTTGGGAGGCCAAGGCAGGCAGATTGCTTGTGCTCAGGGATTGGAGACCAGCCTGGCAACATGATGAAATCCCATCTCTACAAAAAAAAAAAAAAATGACTCAAGGTCCTCAAAGTGATGGACTTTCTGCCTCAGCCTCCAGTAGAGGTGGGTAGGACATTTTGATTGAAAGCCCCAAAAGCCAGCACACATTGGGGAAAAGAGATTTCCTTTGGGAAACATTACAACAAAAATGGGAAAGGAAGCTGGTTGGGCAAACAACACTCACTCTGCCACCTCTTATCAAGTTCCACGCAAGAGAGAATAAATAAGGTGCCAGAGCACATTTTCACATAATTTCACATATTAATGTAAAAAAAGTCCTCCTAAATGGCTGTGTTTCTGAGATAAATTCACTTAACTTCCCTGAGAATCATTTTCCTCAACTACAAATGAGAAAGTCGGGCCTGATAAGAATTTTTCAAACTAAAAGTGCCTCAGGCAAGAATAAACTCTCTTGGTATAAATATAGATTATAAACCCAAAATAATGGCCAAAGAGCTTAATTGCAAAGGATTCTGAGGGTCAATGTCAATGTCTGAGTGGTGTCTGAGGACACAGGATGGTCACAGAAGCGGGCTGAAGGTCACGCTCTGTCCATCAATATTGTTCTTGTGTAAAGACAATGAATCAGAAAAATGCCATCAGCCAGATTCTGGTGAAAATTCAGGAAGCTGGACAATGCTGGCAACATGAAGGCACATATCTAAAAGAAAGTAGTAAGAAAGAGGGCAGCAAAGACAGAAAACTTTGAGACAGAACTGTTTTTTGAAATAAAGAATGCAGTGCATAATCTTCTCTTCAAACTCATCATGGGATTTGCCCACTTCTAGTCTGAATATTAGGCTGTCTCCTAAATTACAGTGTGGCTGACTCTGCTGGCAACAGCAAGAGGGGGTGGAGGTACTTTAGTCACACATTCCCCTAGTCTCCATCAACCCACTATCACTACCACCTTTTTTTGACATGGAGAAACTGAGACTTTCTCAGTCTTACTAAGGCCAGCATGAATACAGCGTCAGAACAAAATCCTTCCAACCTGATTGCTGTCCCAAAACTCCCTACCCTAGAAAAAAACAAAAAAAAATTTATTTATTTATTTATTTATTTATTTATTTATTTATTTTTTTTTGAGACAGAGTCTCACTCTGTCGCCTAGGCTGGAATGCAGTGGTGCCATCTCAGCTCACTGCAACCTCCGCCTCCTGGGTTCAAGCAGTTTTCTGCCTCAGCCTCCAGAGTAGCTGGGATTACAGGTGCCCGCCACCATGCCCAGCTAATTTTTTGTACTTTTAGTACAGATGGGGATTCACCATCTTGGCCAGGCTGGCTTTGAACTCCTGACCTCATGATCCACCTGCCTCAGCTTCCCAAAGTGCTGGGATTACAGGTGTGAGCCACTGCGCCTGGCCGAAAAAAACTGTTTAAGTTACCATTGGATGTCCCCCTAAGAAGGTCTAAGCAGCTTGGACACTTCTGGCCACACTGCTATGCAATTTACAACCCAGTGGCCGATGCTCCTGAAATCCAGACACACAACGTTGAAATGCATCCAGTGGTTATTGTAGAGTTTAGTTAACCAGATGCTCAATTTAATTATCCTATGTGCCAGTGGCCACTGGTCAGTAGCCCATATTAGCAAGGCTCGGCTCTCAGGACCTCTGATTTTATAGCATTGATGGAACAGACTCATGTGAGGCTTTGTCTTTTAGGACATGCTCCTTCTCATCATGCAGCTGGCCAGAGAGAGGCTGAGGGTGGGAGGGGGAGTCCCTTACTGAACGTTTGACCTAAATGGTATAATAATAGTTATCTTTTATCTCCGCTTCACAGTTTATCAATAAGGCATGTGGCAACTTTGTCACCATTGGGAAAACATGGAAGCAGAGAAGGGAAAATCTCCATGGAGATATTTCTGTCCTTGGCACAACCCGAAGAGGCAAACACCAGCTGTCAAACTGGGCTGTCTTCAAGAGGCTCCAGCCCCTCAGTGCCCATCTATGGTAACTCTAAGATTCAAGGAGTGAGAGGGTGTGGTTGTGGGGTTACTGGTTAATGCGCCTTTGGACCAGTGGAGCATGTGGGCTGGTGTTTCTCCTCCTCTCTGGAGTGGCCCATTACAAAGTAATCCTTGCTGTTTGTTTGCCATTGCTTTGGACTCAAAAGCTCCATCCCCACAATCTGCCCAGCCCTCTCCCAGTCCAGCCGTGACTGTGGCCTTCTCCTGATCAGCCTTCATCACCAGAGGGCTCAACGTAGCAACAGGAAGGGAAGCCAGCCACAGGGTCCACAGCAGGAGGAAAACACAACCAAGAAAGGGAAAGGTTGTGTTATGGGCCATGTGTGCCTACGTGACCAGCAACACCTCTAGTGTCCTTTTGGTAAGAGCCTTCAGCTGCTGTGGGATCTGCAGAGGACAGACAGATAGATAGACAGAGAGAGAGAGAGAGAGATGATAGATAGATACATAGATATACATATATGTATATATACATATATGAGGCACAGTTTTGCTCTTGTTGCCCAGGCTGGAGTGCAATGGGGCGATCTTGGCTCACCACAACTCCGCCTCCTAGGTTCAAGTGATTCTCCTGCTTCAGCCTCCCTAGTAGCTGGGATTGCAGGCATGCACCAACACGCCCGGCTAATTTTTTGGGGTTTTTTTTGTTTTTTTTTGTTTTTTTGTTTTTTTTTTTTTGAGACGGAGTCTTGCTCTGTCGCCCAGGCTGGAGTGCAGTGGCCGGATCTCAGCTCACTGCAAGCTCCGCCTCCCGGGTTCACGCCATTCTCCTGCCTCAGCCTCCCGAGTAGCTGGGACTACAGGCGCCCACCACCTCGCCCGGCTAGTTTTTTGTATTTTTTTAGTAGAGACGGGGTTTCACCGTGTTAGCCAGGATGGTCTCGATCTCCCGACCTCGTGATCCGCCCGTCTCGGCCTCCCAAAGTGCTGGGATTACAGGCTTGAGCCACCGCGCCCGGCCTAATTTTTTGTTTTTAATAGAGATGGGGTTTCTCCATGTTGGTCAGGCTGGTCTCAAACTCCCAACCTCAGGTGATCTGCCCCCTCAGCCTCCCAAAGTGCTGGGTTTACAGGCATGGGCCACCGTGCCTGGCCACATATATGTATGTTTTATATACAATTTATATGTTAATATTTTATATACATATTTATATTTTATACATACATTTATTTTTATATCTATACATTTATAATACTTCATGTATTTATTATTTGCATATTTTACTTGTATTTTTCCATGTTTTTATGTGTATAGAAATATAAAGTGTTTTTTTAAAATGAATCCAGGCTTAATAAGTCATATCACATGAGGAGGAATCAAGTTTCCTGGGAACCACAGGGTTTGGACTACAGGAGGTCAGTGCTAGAGGGAGAAAAGTTTCCAAGAGAACCAAAGGCAAAAGTTGAGGCCACTAGGAAATGCTCCTTCTCTTTCTCTCTGTGTCACCTGCCTGTGCCTGTCTGCCCACCCCCAGCCCGACATCTTCATAGGTCCCTGTGGGGAAAAGAAAGAAAGATCAGACTGTTACTGTGTCTATATAGAAAGAAGCAGACATCAGAGACTCCATTTTGTTCTGTATTTGAGATGCTGTTAATCTGTGACCCTGCCCCCAACCTTGTCCTTGCAAGAGACATGTGCTATGGTGACTCAAGGTTTAAAGGATTTTGGACTGTGCGGGGTGTGCTTTGTTAAACAAGTGCCTGAAGGCAGTTTGCTGGTTAAAAGTCATCACCATTCTCTTAATCTCAAGTACCCAGGGACATGCACACTGCCAAAGGTCGCAGGGACCTCTGCCTAGGAAAGCTAAGTATTGTCCAAGGTTTCTCCCCATGTGATAGTCTGAAATATGGCCTCGTGGGAAGGGAAAGACCTGATCATCCCCCAGCCTGACACCCGTGAAGGGTCTGTGCTGAGGAGGACCAGTACAAGAGGAAAGAAGGCCTCTTGGCGGTTGTTGGCAGTTGAGATAGAGAAAAGCATCTGTCTCCTGCCCGTCCCTGGGCAATGGAACATCTCGGTATAAAACCCAATTGTATGCTCTGTTTACTGAGAAAGGAGAAAACCGCCTTAGGGCGAAAGGCGAGACTTGCTAGCTCAATGCTGCTCTTTATGCACTAAAAAGGTTTATGGAGATGTTTACATATGCATATCAAGGCACAGCACTTTTCCTTAAACTTCTTCATGTCACAGAGAACTTTATTCATATGTCTAACTGCTGACTTTCTCCCTATAATGATCCTATTATCCTGCCACTTCCTTTTCTTTAAGATGGTAAAGATAATTATCAATAAATACTAAGGGAACTCAGAGACCAGTGCCGGCGTGGGTCCTCTGTATACTGAGCACCGGTCCCCTGGGCCCACTTTTTCTTTCTCTATACTTTGTCTCTGTGTCTCATTTCTTTTCTCAAGTCTCTTGTTCCACCTAACGAGAAACGCCCACAGGTGTGGAGGGGCAGGCCACCCCTTCAGGTCCCGAGTCATTTTACATCTCTTCCTCTACTTTACTTATCTTTTACTTCTACATGCAATCAATCCTCATTTCACCAGTTATCGACTTCATTATCACTGGTTTTTTAGATTATCAGTTGAAAAAGTTTTATGCAAAGTGACTATTTGTAAATCATAATATTTTCCATTGTCATTTCAGAGATACGGTTCAACAGGGGAAAAAATTTTGACATATGTAGTAAAAAATCACAGACAAAACCTACATCTTTAAAAGAATATTCTCTCTTCAACTGAGTATGATTTATGTGTATGTGATTCTCCCACTGGACATTTTCAAGAAAAGTTAGCCAAACAGGCAATCAATTAGAAGGGGCACTCCATGTTAAAAGTATTTTTATTATTTATGAACCATCTTTCTTGATCGATTGGCTTCCATTTATTGGTTTTTCTCAATGACACAATGTAAATTGACGACTTAAGCATTCATACTCATAACCATGTGTCCAGATACTCAATGGAAACTGCCTGTAAGCCTGCTAGGCAGTGGCTACTGGGAAGAGATCCTCTCTACCCTCCCCTCCTCCATGGTATGGGTCATTGGTCCTGACTTTCCCTACATAACTCCACCCCTTAATGACTCCCCAGGTTATGAGGCAGCCTTTTTTAGGGCTGACTCTGTCCTGCTTCTCAGCCCTAAGAGTCACATTCACTCCTTGAACTATATCTGCTCTTGCCCTCTTCCAGGACCGAGTTTCTGCCCAGCACAGGCTTGTCCACGTTTTCCTTGACCCCTGGCAGCAACTATCTGGTCTGTGGGTTTATTTGTCAAATGCTCAGAGCAAAGGATAAAAATATTACTCTTTCTTTAAAATCACATGTTACCATTATGCTAATAGCTGCTTATGATCTTTTTGGTTCTAGCTTTTCTAGGCGGGGATATCCAGTGGGTTTTGGGGGAAAGGGGGTTCTTTTTTTTCAAGCCCAATATTGTAAGCACTTTGGCGATCCTATCACATCTGTGAGGCACATTTCTGCCTTGGATTAGCAGGTGTGCAAGAACAACACTTTCCAACAATCTGTCACTGAAATCAAATCTCCCTAAAACTCAGGTGGAAGCAACTGATAAGGCTCACAGCATCCAAAAGTCAAGCCTAAAAGCATGTGAATCTGTTCCAGACCAAGCAACAGCCAAAGCCTGGGAAACAAAACTAGCAGCACAATCACATGAAAAGTTTTACTAAGTGATACTTATCTTTATGTGCAATGTGCTTTGATATTATCAAGTCTGTTCTATTTTATTTGTAAAAACTGGTTGCACTCATTAAATTGATTTCACTATTGGGCTGCATCCCATAGTTTTGAAAGCACTGCTTTTACCCGTCCTAGCTGAAGAATTAAAGCTAGTTAATGTCCTCAATAACAGGTTGAGAGTCAAGTAGTAAAAACACTGGAGACCTGGGGCCAAATCCCTGCTCTTCTACTCCTTGCTGAGCAGGGGAGGATGCATCACTCAGCCTTGCTGTGCCTCACTTTCCATCTTAAATTGAAGTTGCCTGCTGTAACTCACAGGTCTATTAGAGGGATCTAATGAGATGAAAGACAGGTCTATTAGAGAGATCTAATGAGATGAAAGATGTAGAGCACTTTGAAAATATTCAAGGACCATTCAACTGTAAAGGGGTGGGGTCAGTCATTGAGAAGAAAGAAGGGCAGAATAATCTGTTTGTTTTCACACGCTGCTTCTCTACAACTCAGCTGGGTTGCTTCTAGATCAGGCAGAGCCAAGGTGGGAGTTGAAAACAGCTGGAGTCATCACTCTGACTAGTCCTAGTGATTGAAACCAAGAAGAGGAAGAAAACGAGGGGATACTGACAAAGAGAAGGAATGTGTAGCACATCCTGAAATAAGCATCATCTTATTGGCCAGCAGTTTACCACTGAGCCACCAGCAACCAGGAACCAACGGCTCAATGTCCTACACTCTGAGATACCACAGACTCACCCATTACTATTACATATAAAATATATGTCATAGGCCCGGCGCAGTGGCTCACAGTGTAATCCCAGCACTTTGGGAGGCCGAGGCAGGCAGATCATGGGGTCAGAAGATCGAGACCATCCTGGCTAACATGGTGAAACCCCGTCTCTGCTAAAAATACAAAAAAAAAAAAATTAGCCAGGCGTGGTGGCAGGCGCCTGTAGTCCCAGCTACTTGGGGGAGGCTGAGGGAGGAGAATGGCGTGAACCCAGGAGGTGGAGCTTGCAGCAAGCCTAGATCTCGCCTCTGCACTCCAGCCTGGGCGACAGAGCGAGACTTGATCTCAAAAATATATATATACACACATATATATATGTACGTCATATATTGTACATGCTATATATTGTTATATAAAATATTATATTATATACTATATATACTACATATACAATATGTTATACATAATATACATTACGTTATACATACTACATATACTATATATTATATAGACTATATGTTCTAATATATATAACTGAAACATATATATAATTGAAATATATATATACACACACACACACATAAAACAGAGTCTCTGTTGACAAATTTCCTCATAGTGCTACTGATACTGAGCCAATAGCTCCCTCTCTCTCAAGATCCACGAGCTCTCAAAAGCACTGGTCACTTTGTTAAGGAGAATCTTCCCTGCAGATGCAGAAGCTTGGGATGTGCTCCATCTGATGTTGTCTGACTCCCACCATCAATCAAAGACCAATTCTAATTGGGCCAGATGATTCGGCAATCTTTAAGCCATTAGTCACCGTTTACATATGCCTTCTGCGAAGTAATTCCTATCCCAACAAGACTTGGAGTTGAATTTCTCTTTACTATGGAGATGTCAAACTCAAATGCCTGCAAGGGCCCAGGTCTATGCTATAAATAAGGACGGGGGCCATGTATAGGAGCCCTTCCATGTCACTGTGGAGTGCTGGGACTGCAACCAGCTGACCTGTGCTCTCCCATCCCATCAAAGGGGGCGGCCAATGCCCAGCTCCAACTGACCGTTGGCCTGTATCTCCAGATTTTCCAGTGTTCCAAAAGAAGTCAAAAATCTGGATTTTTACATGAAAGCGCCTAATTCGGCCGGGCGCGGTGGCTCAAGCCTGTAATCCCAGCACTTTGGGAAGCCGAGACGGGTGGATCACAAGGTCAGGAGCTCGAGACCATCCTGGCTAACCCGGTGAAACCCTGTCTCTACTAAAAAATACAAAAAAAATAGCCGGGCAAGGTGGCGGGAGCCTGTAGTCCCAGCTACTCAGGAGCTGAGGCAGGAGAATGGCATAAACCCGAAAGGCAGAGCTTGCAGTGAGCCGAGATCCGGCCACTGCACTCCAGTTTGGGCGACAGAGCGAGACTCCGTCTCAAAAAACTAAATAAAGCGCCTAATTCTTAAATGATCACTCAATTAAACAGAGAGAAAGAGAGAGAGATCAAAGAAAATATATAGAATTCAACCTGTGAACATCCAAGTAATGGCCTCTGCTTTTCCATCAAAAGATCAGAATTAGATGAGTTTTTGCCTATTACAGGACCTCATTAAAAAGTAACTGCCAAATTCATTTAGTGTTTTGTTTTTAGTTGTTCATACTGTTTTAGCCCAAGTTTTCTGAAAAACAGAGCATGAGGCTGGGCACGGTGGCTCACGCCTATAATCCCAGCACTTTGGGAGGCTTAGATGGGTGGATTACTTGAGCCCAGGAGTTCGAGACCAGCCTGGGTAAAATGAAGAGACCCCATGGTTCTATAAAAAAATAGAAAACTTAGCTGGCGTGGTGGCATGCCTATAGTCCCAGCTACCTGGGAGGCGGAGGTGAGAGGATCACCTGAAACTTGGGAGGTTGAGGCTACAGTGAGCCATGATTGTGCCACTGCACTCCAGCCTGGGCAACAGAGCAAGACCTTGTCTCAAAGAAAAAAAAAAAAGAAAGAAAGAAAAAGAAAAGAAAACAGAGCCTGAGGTAAAGATTAAGGTGTTTGCACTTTATTTGGAAGATACTGCCCCTGAATTTAAGGGTGAGGAGAAGAGGAAAGGACTCACGGAAGGAGGTACAGCTATCCAGAGTGTTACCTCTGATCCATAACAATTCACACAGAGACACAACAGGTTACCAGGTAAGAGGATTCACTCCACACATGAGGACTCAGACCGGCTCTCAGACAGTCCATGGGAGCACAGGGAGGGGAGCTCATCTGCCAGCTCCAGAGCAGAGGTATAACCCAGAGATGCCTGGGACACAGATGTGATCCTGACAATGCATGTCTCCTCACCTGCGAGCTTTTGCTGCCTCACTCACCTCACCCTGGTCCCAGTCCTGGCCAGCTCACTGTCTTCTGTTTCCCACTAGTCAATGTGCACTCCACAGGGTGAACCTCCCCTGAGCTTACAGATGTCAGACCACGCCTACAGTTATGCTTCTGCTTATTCAGGTCCAGAAATGGCAGGAAGAACCAGAAACTCCAGGCATACAGCTCATTGGCCACCGGCATGGCAGCAGGGAAGAAGAGGACCCAGCATTCACAAGGCAGGTGACCGTCAGCCCCCAGTGGTGGCTACAACATCGTCCAGGAAGTGGTAGGTGCCTTTAGAAAGAAAGAAGGCAAGGCCGGGCGCGGCAGCTCAAGCCTGTAATCCCAGCACTTTGGGAGGCCGAGACGGGCGGATCACGAGGTCAGGAGATCGAGACCATCCTGGCTAACACGGTGAAACCCCGTCTCTACTAAAAAAAAATACAAAAAACTAGCCGGGCGACGTGGCGGGCGCCTGTAGTCCCAGCTACTCGGGAGGCTGAGGCAGGAGAATGGCGTAAACCCAGGAGGCAGAGCTTGCAGTGAACTGAGATCCGGCCACTGCACTCCAGCCTGGGCGGCAGAGCGAGACTCCGTCTCAAAAAAAAAAAAAAAAAGAAGGCAATTAAGAGAATCTGAGATAGTGCAGACAGTCCAAAGAATAGACATGTTAAGAAATATCAAATTACATTGAACACTTTAAAAAGAGAGAAGACACAAATTACAATATCAGAAATGAGAGAGGGAACATCACTACAGATCCTAAAGACAACAGGATAATTTAGTAACATTATGAGTGACTTTATGCCAGTAAATGTAACAACTTAGATGAAATAGACAAATTCCTTGAAAAAAACTACTAAGATGATATAGCCCAAGGCTACAGAACAAATCTGAAACTTCAATTACAAATCAAAGAAAAATGCTGCAGTGTGCAATCTTATACTTTCTCCCTTTTTCAAAGCCATTAACATCAGAACATTCATAAATGTGTGAAGTCACATAACTTAAATAGAAAATGCTTTAAGCCAAGATCTCAGAAGAGAGACTCAAATGGTAGGTTACTTGATAGATTTAACATGAACACAAAAAAAGGGCTAATAAAAATCAGTCAAGGAAGTTGAGTGGATGAACAAATCTGGAGAAGAATCCAAGAACATTAGAGCAGTACCCCATTGCTATGGAAAGCTTAATCCAGAAAAATACTGTGAGGACAGCTGGTTGCAAGATCTTTGACATAGAGATGGCAAACTCAGATGCCCACAGGGCTTAGAGACCAGCTAAGATGATTATCCCCATGCAACTGCATAGCTCCAACCAGTTTTGCAGCCCAAGTATGGTCAGGGATTCTACATTTTCCGGATTGGTATTTGAAATCTCCCAATGTTTAAATGTTGGCTCAAAAAAAATAAAAATAAAAATAAATAAAAAATTTTAAAAAACTATGTGGGCCAAACAAAACACATCAGCAAGCCAGGGACAGCCTGCAATCTACCCATGGCTTGTATTTCATACTTTGCTTTTAGAAGGTGAGGTGTGGAGGGAGGAGATTGAGGTAGTTTTTGTTTGATTGGTTGCTTGGATTTTGTAATATATTTTGAAAAGACAGAACCAGACAAGGTGACTCACACCTACAATCCCAGCACTTTGGGAGGCCAAGGCAGGTGGATTACCTGAGGTCAGGAGTTTGAGAACAACCTGGCCAACATGGTGAAACCCCATCTCTACTAAAAGTACAAAAAATTAGCTGGGCGTGGTGGTGCATGCCTGTAATCCCAGCTACATGGGAGGCTGAGGCAGGAGAATTGCTTGAACCTGGAAGGTGGAGGTTGCAGTGAGTCAAGATGGTGCCATTGCACTCCAGCCTGGGCGACAAGAGCAAGACTCCATCACAGAAAGAAAAGGAAAAGAAAAGAAAAGAAAAGAAAAGAAAAAAGAAAGGAAAAGAAAGGAAAAGAAAAAGAAAAGAAAAAGAAAAGATGAAAGATCAAGTTGTGGAATTTTTTTTTTCTTTATTTTTCACAACCCTTGGGATATGGAGATTTCAAAGAAAGGAAAGCAGCCACCATCAGATATGCCAGCCCTTTCTCCAACCTGCCCCCAGGATCCAGCAGATATAGAGCTAAATCCTAAAATTTGAAGAGGTTGGGTTTCTGCTCTTCCCTTCAGGCTGCCACCGACTCACTGCCCTGTCTCCAATTTTTGAAACACAGAGGTGATTTTCTTAACTGCTGTTTCCGTATGGCTAAGTCACATGGGGGTAAGGGCAGAAATGAACACCGAGGTTTCATTTTACTGTGATAAGATGTTATCATGTGTCGGGAAACAAGATGAAAGCCAATGTGCCTAGAGAGTCCTGAGAAGGCAGATTAACTTGTGCCTCCAAGCCCAGGCACTGGGGTCCCAAGCTCCTGTCGTCTTCTGGATTTGCCTGTGATGGCCACCTGTTCAAGCTCCAATGGGCCAACCCAAGGTAGTCAGGGCTTTCTCAAGGAGAAACATCAGATGGGCACAGATTACTTTTTAGAGAAAGCCTGGCACTAAAGAGCCATTTTGCATCAGCACTCAGCCTCCCAATGGCCAAAGAACTTTCCCAGTATCGCCCAAAGCTGGGTGGCTGCATTGCATGCACCTGAGGTGAAGGGGGCTCAGGAGGGCGAGGGCAACAGGCAGCTGCTGCATACCCCGACGTGGCAGAGAGGGGCTGAGAGCACTGGGTGGAGTGCTCCCATCAGAATGCAGATGGGATGCTGAGAAAACTTCCTCCAAGTCATCCACTCAGTGCACTTTAATCGGGGTTGGCTGAGTTCCCTGCAGATCCAACTCCCTGCGAAGCTGAAGCTACCCTGAACAGCTCAGGCCCCAATTGTCCATCTCCTGTGTGCGACTCCATCCAGGACACTCAAACCACAATTTTCAGCAATAATAATCAGTAAGCTTGCAGCAAAAAATCTCTTCCCAACAGCTCAGATGGGGAGCAGAGGGTTTTGAGGGCATGCCCCTGCTCTCCAGGCCTCCTGCCTTCACCTCCCATGGCCACTGACAACCGGTACTGTGACTTTAACCAACCCCCAATCAAGCTGCGCCTGCGGGGAAGGCAGGAAGAAAAGCGGGCTTCACAGGAAAGGTCGGCAAGGAGCCCAGTGGTTTCTCCAAGTGACTCATAGGCTGTATGAAGATTCCAGGTGTTGAGGAAGGAAAGAACTGTCAAAAGAAAACCTACAGACAAATTAAATTTAACAGAGTTTAATTGAGCAAAGAATGATTTGAAAATCAGGTAGCCCCCAAACCAGAATAGGTTCAAAGAGACTCTGATGCTGTCATGTGGTCAAAGAAGATTTATGAACAGAAAAAGGACATTAATATACAGAAAATGGAAGTGAAGTACAGAGACAGCTGGATCAATTACAGCTTAGCATTTGCCTTATTTGAGCACAGTTTGAAGAGCTAGCTGCCTTTGATTGGTTGCAACTCACTGATTGGTACAAGAATAGATTACAGCCTGTTTACATATCCAGTTAGGTTACAATTCACTGTGTATAGAGAAGCCTTTAAACCAAACTTAAAATATGTAGGAGGCAACTTTAGGCTAAACTTAATTTAACAATTCTCTGCTTATGGCCAGGCATGGAGGTGCACACCTGTAATCCCAGCACTTTGAGGGACCGAGGTGGGCAGATCACCTGAGGTCAGAAGTTCGAGATCAGCCTGGCCAACATGGTGAAACCCCATCTCTACTAAAAACACAAAAATTAGTGGAGTGTGCTGGCACGCACCTGTAATCCCAGCTACTTGGGAGGCTGAGGCAGGAGAATCGTTTGAACCAGGAGGGCAGAGGTTGCAGTGAACTGCGATCATGCCACTGCACTCCAGCCTGAGTGACAGAGTGACACTCCATCTCAAAAACAACAACAACAAAAAAACTCTCCTCCTTTGGTCAAACTTGAAAGGCTGATCAAAACTTGAGGCACTGACAGCACTCTGCCACCG
The DNA here is from genome assembly GCF_008728515.1 of Papio anubis. Taxonomy (NCBI): domain Eukaryota; kingdom Metazoa; phylum Chordata; class Mammalia; order Primates; family Cercopithecidae; genus Papio; species Papio anubis. The sequence continues at coordinate 96,773,272 of NC_044982.1, forward strand.
TCATAAATGTGATCTCAAGTACAACCGGGAAATATTAAACGGTGGGTTTTGTAAAGTGGAAACAAGGACTTCAGGTTACTTTTTTGTAAGGGTTAGAGTACAGGGGACCTTGTTATGCTGGAATCTCCTGCTTTCAGGAGAGAAGCAAAACCTAATCTGTTTTGGGATCTATCTGCTTCCTTAAAGTTTCCAATTGATTATGTCACATTTAGCATGAGACTCTGTTTGGTCTAGTCTATTGGGGCCTAATGCACAAGTTCAGTCCAAAACAATGGACTCCCAAAATTATGTTTAAAAATTCCCTCTTTTGGTCAGGTTATCACTGAAGTGAGACTGTGGTCAAAACTTAGGGTTTTCACACCACTCTCAGTTACCATCATTTTGGGTTTCCAGTCTTAGCATGTCATTTACAGCTTATGGTGCCCTCACGGTCACACATTTCTTTGAGTTGTTTTTTTGTTTGTTTGGTTTTTTGTTTTTTTTTTTTTTTTTTTTGAGACAGAGTCTTGCTCTGTCACCCAGACTGGAGTGCAGTGGTGCGATCTCAGCTTACTGCAACCTCCGCCTCCTGGGTTCAAGTGATTCTCATGCCTCAGCCTCCCGACTAGCTGGGACTACAGGTGTGCACCACCATGCCCAACTAATTGTGTGTGTATGTGTGTCTGTGTGTGCGTGTATTTTCAGTAGAGATGGGGTTTCACCACGTTGGCCAGGCTGGTCTCGAACTCCTGACCTCAGGTGACCTGCCTGCCTCAGCCTCCCAAAGTGCTGGGATTACAGGCGTAAGCCACCGTGCCTGGCCCATTTCTTTGAGTTTTTGTTGTTCCAGTAGAAGAGAGACCATTTGATATTTTACAGGTGGCTGCATGAAAACATTTAAAACTTGAGAGAATACATTTAAAACTTGAGAGACTACTATTATGACTATCCAAAGGATAATATCAAGAGTTTGGAGTACGGGCCCTAGCCAGGGTCCCCATGAACCAAACCAACTAAAATCAAATAGATCAAAGAATGAGATAAAGAATCTATTCATTTCAACCAAGCAATCAGTTCATGAATCCCCTACAAGTGAATCTCTATAATACCTGATGTGTTCCTCCATGTGCGACAATAAGTGTCAGCAACTGCACAGATGCTTCTCTGTTTAGCCAGTAAGTAATCTAGAGCAATTCCATTATCTAGCACAACTTAGCAGATATCTTAAAGTCTGTTGTATAACCATAGGCTTTGCAGTACAATCTTCTATGAGCTTATTATGATGGATAATTTCCTTTTTTTTTTTTTTCGAGACAGGGTCTCACTCTGTCACCCAGGCTGGAGTGCAGTGGCACAACCTTGGCTCACTGCAACCTCCACTTTCCCAGCTCAAACCATCCTCCCACCTCAGCCTCCGAAGAAGCTGGAGCCACAGGCACTTGATAGATAAAGTTTTCATTATTGCCTCATTTACTCCAAACCACAGAAAAAGAGATCTAACAAACGATATCCACCCAGGAGCATGTTCTCTTTAACCCATGATGTAGGTTAAGAGGAGTGGATCAATGATCTGTTTCTAACTGATTTTGAAGCAACAAAGGCACCATTAAAAGTTCTCCCCCATTTTGGCCCTTCATCTTCCATTTATCAAGGCATATGCTTGCCCATGTATAAGGCTGGCTGCAAAAAAAAATCCTCCGCAAAAAAGTATACCCCATGACAGCACACAAGAGACCCCTTTTTCAGTTCTATTGTTCTGTTCAGTTCTATTGTTCACAGAGGCATGAGAGATAAGGAAAAAAACGAGAGATGAGGGTCTCATGATAGCAAAGAACTCATGATCCATGATCTTGGAAAAGCTATCCACATCTGTCATGCTGTCTGCTTCTCAGAAGCAACTTCCCTGGTCTCTTCCTTAGCTTTACCCTAAGGTCTCCAATTGGTGGACAGTTCCATGAGTTGGGGGAGAGGTGCCTTCTAAGTGGTGAGATTATGAACACACATTTCAAGGTCCTGAAGTTTTGCTGCAGTGCAAGTGGCAAGGGCATTCTTTCTCTGATATTGTTTTCAGAAGGTCCAATATTCATGTTCTAGACCATGAAGGGTTTGATTGTCCTCATGATCAACGAAGGACCAAAATGGGGGAGAAATTTTATTGGTGCCTTTGTTGCTTCAAAATCAGTCAGAAACAGAACATTGATCCACTCCTCTTAACCTAGTTAGTAGATCATGAAAAGTTCTCTTTACCTGGTGAAAATACACTTTGGCATAATGCACTGAAGCTCTGCAGAATTTAGTCGTATCAGAGAGTTTAGTAAGAGAAGTTCCATTATTAGGAGCAGATGCCTTCCAGTGACTATTTCACATGGGGTCAACTTATGTTTTCCACTAGGAAATGGATCTGATTGTTGTCAATGTGCAATACTTTTTACCAAGGCAATACAGATGATTCAATTAGTTTTACCTAAAGCTGTTGTATCTCTAATACCATATTTAACTGTTTTACAACTCATAAAGAAACAAGTATCTCCTAATAGCCTAATAGCCTTTTTTTTTTTTTTTTTTTTTTTGAGATGGAGTCTTACTCTCACCCAGGTGGGAGCGCGATGGTGCAATCTTGGCTCACTGTGACCTCCATCTCTCAGGTTCAAGTGATTCTCCTGTCTCAGCCTATCAAGTAGTTGGGATTATAGGCATGCAACACCATGCCCGGCTAGTTTTTGTATTTTTAGTGGAGACGGGGTTTCACCCTGTTGGCCAGGCTGGTCTTGAACTCCTGAACTCAAGTGATCTGCCCTCCTTGGCCTCCCAAAGTGCTGGGATTACAGGTGTGAGCCACTGCGCCTGGCTAAAAAGTTTCTATATCACAAGAAAACACACACTGAAAACTACCATTGAATGAAATCCCTGGCCGGGTGCGGTGGCTCAAGCCTGTAATCCCAGCACTTTGGGAGGCCAAGGCGGGCGGATCACAAGGTCAGGAGATCAAGACCACGGTGAAACCCTATCTCTACTAAAAATACAAAAAATTAGCCGGGCGCGGTGGCGGGCGCCTGTAGTCCCAGCTACTTAGGAGGCTGAGGCAGGAGAAAGGCGTGAACCTGGGAGGCGGAGCTTGCAGTGAGCCGCGATCGCGCCTGCACTCTAGCCTGGGTGACTGAGCGAGACTCCATCTCAAAAAAAAAAAAAAAGAAATCCCTCTATAATATTCAAATGGGCCCCATCAGGTAACAGAATGTACTTGAAGTTTTGATTGTCCTCCTAATATTATGGGTTTGGCAAACCAAACATTATTCATAAACCGTGTTAGTAATTTAGAACAATCACCATACCAATATATATGCATATATATTTTTATTTTGGATTATTTTATTTCTTCCATAATGAATCATGGAGTGCAGAGCTTTCAGTAATGGAAGTTTTAAGAATTCAGAAAGGACCAGACAGCTGTCCAGGCTCTCTGTGAGTTCACACTTAACACTGAACTTACATGCTTTTAAATACCAATATTGTTTCTCCAATTCAGGTATATAGCACTGTTGATGAGATGAGTTATATAGTAATTTGACATAGGTAATAGAGTTCATTCAAATTGCATATCTAAACAATTTCAGTACTGGCTGATTTAGCATGAAAATCTGGTGAAATATTTTCTTGGTATTCAATTAATTCTTGTCCTGCTTGGGTTAGCAGTTTTATAATAGTCAGTCTCTTAATTAGACTCCTGGGAAATCATCCCCATCCAAATAATATAATCCTAAAGTTATTGGAATGCAGTATTCAAGAGTACTTGGCAGGGTCCTTCCTACCCTTTCCACAAACCTCCTTGAAGACACAGTAGTCTAGGATTTTGCCTGCTTGTGAAGAGTTTTCAGAAACTGCGTCAGAATCGAGCAATTAACTCCAAAAACAACTTTAAGTGGTCATAGATAAAGACACAAATAACAAGGAAACTTGGTTATTTCTGTAGCCTAAAATAATTTAACATAATAACCATAATTATGACTGATAACATATACTCAGACATATCAGAATTTGGGGAATCTCATATAATTTTGGAATATATATTAATAACATATTCATAGAAATATAACTTGAAAAAAGTTAAACATCATTTCTTGTTTGACAATGCTTCCCATGTAATTTAACATATCAGATAAGACTGTATTATCTCTCTTTTGGACCCTACAGGAACCCTCTGTAGCATCCCTAAATTAGTTTTGAGTTCCAAAAAAGGCCTAATTTGAATCTGAAATTTGATTTTGGGAAGCTGTCAAATATATCAAACGTTTAAAACACTTGACCGAAATAGAATCATAGGTCACAGTATAGTAATACTTACTCATTTAGCCAAAATGAAAATTAAAAGGTTTTAAAAAGCAAAAATCTTTATTCTTGATAGCAGATTCAGTGTTTCAATCAACAGACCCAAGAAAGACAACATGAGAAAGAATCTGTCTCTCCCTCTCTCCCCTTTATTTATTTTTGTAGTTTACTCAAAAGGTGAACAATAATATTGTACTGTCGTTTAGTAATATGACACGAAATTTTTCTTCAAAGAGAAAACCAAATTTTAATTTTGCGTTACTCTATTATTTATACTAAACCTAATTTTAACAAAACCTTATAAACAAATTCAACCAGAAAATGCCCAAAAACTTTTATAATCTCTTCAGATTTTTTAAATCCTTTCTTCCCAATTTTCTATATTTATTTAGTTTTATCTATATTTTTTAATTACTTCAATTTGAAGCACCCTTTAAGTAACTTCTAAACTAGAAAAAAATATTTTTTTCTCAAAAAGCACCTATTTTTTTTTTCTTTAGTAGAGAATAGTCTCACTATGTTGCCCAGGCTGGTCTCAAACTCTTGAGCTCAAGCAGTCCTCCTACCTTGGCCTCCCAAAGTGCTGGGACTACAAGTATAAGCCAATGCACCTGGCCCAACCACACATTTTTATACCTTTACAATTTTCCTCACCAAAAGCATATTTTGCTTTTGTCTATGTACTCAGTATACAGAATTGTTTCTCTTATATCTAGTAGTGGGTTTTTTTCTTTTGTTTTCTTTTTTTTCTTTTTTTGAGACAGAGTCAGGCTGGGCACAGTGGCTCATGCCTGTAATTCCAGCACTTTGGGAGGCCAAGGCGGGTGGATTACCTGAGGTCAGGAGTTTGAGAACAGCCTGCCCAGCATGGTGAAACCCCATCTCTATTAAAAACACAAAAAATTAGCCGGGCTTGGTGGCAGATGCCTGTAATCCCTGCTACTCAGGAGCCTGAGGCAGGAGAATCACTTGAACCTGGGAGGCAGAGCTTGCAGTGAGCTGAGATCATGCCACTGCACTCCAGCCTAGGCAACAAGAGCAAAACTCCGTCTCAAAAAAAAAAGATATAGAGTCTTGCTCTATTGCCCATACTGGAGTACAGTGGCACCATCTCGGCTCACTGCAACTTCTGCCTCCCAGGTTCAAGCAATTATCCTGCCTCTGCCTCCCAAGTAGCTGCGCACCACTAGGCACACACTACCATCCCCAGCTAATTTTTATATTTTTAGTAGAGATTGGGTTTCACCATGTTGGCCAGGCTGGTCTTAAACTCCTGACCTCAGATGATCCACCCACATTAGCCTCTCAAAGTGCTAGGATTACAGGCATGAGCCACTGCATCCAGCCTCTAGTATTTTTAATTACATATATTAACTACAATTTTTTTTCAAGACAGAGTCTTACTTTGGCACCCAGGCTGGAGTGCAGTGCAATCTCAGCTCACTGCAATCTCTGCCTCCCAGGTTCAAGCAATTCTTGTGCCTTAGCCTCTGAAGTAGTAGCCTCTGTAGTAGCTGGGATTACAGGCATGCGTCACCATGCCTGGCTAATTTTTGTATTTTTAGTAGAGATGGGGTTTCGCCATGTTGCCCAGGCTGGTCTTGAACACCTGGCCTCAAGAGATACGCCCACCTTAGCCTCCCACAGTGCTGAGATTACAGGTGTGAGCCACCATGTCTGACCAATATTAACCATAATTTTATCTCTTGTAACCTTAATTTCTAGTGAAGGCCCTAGGAAGTAATTTTATACTACTTTATGTCAGTATTTGTAGATGAAAACCATTTTATAATTTTTTTAGAAAGATGTTTCCTCGAGATTTTGTTTATTAACAGGTCTAGCTTTAAACACTACATAAAAATAAGATGCAAACGTATATAAACTTAAACTCATGTTTAATAACTAATGTTTCCATATTTTAACTTACAAATGAATCAGACATTTTATGATTATCTACTACTTAATATAACATAACATGACTTTAAGATTTTAAATTACTTAGAAGACTTTGAAACTATGACACAAGTACCCTCTTTTCCTAATGTCTTCCTCAATTACCCTGGGTCCAAAGTAGCCATGTGGCACCCAGGACAGCTATGAAGGGCAGGGCTCATCTGGGTTCTGAATTTACACAGAAGATGTAGAGCTCAGGACAGAAAGCAGCTGTGAAGATGATGCCTAAAGGATTGAACCTCTCCCAGAATAGTCAGGAGGCAGAGCTAGGCCCAGGAGGAAGGCCGTTATGGGGTTTGACTTTGCCTTGCAGCTGGTGGTCTAGGTGCTGAGAACATGGCCCCAGGCCTCACCATGGCCACATATCCAGACCCCAGAATCCAGAGACTCAAAACCAAAAACATAAGACTTTCAAATTAAGCAAGTATCAAAAATACTACAGAAGTAGTTTCTTCACTGTAAAACATATAATAGACATAGCCTAAACCCATCTGACCAGTAAACCCAGGCAAAAATATCTGCATTATACATAACTGACAATTTCAAAGCCATTCCTATTTTATTTTATCAACAATTTTGAAACTGTCACGCACGTCCATGTGAACAAAGTCAACTAAATAGGCTTTGTGTGAGCAACAAGGCTATTTATTTCACCTGGATGCAGGCAGTCTGAGTCCAAAAAAGGAGTCAGCAAAGGATGGTGGGATTATGGTTAGTTCTTACAGGTTTGGGATAGGCGTACAAAGTACATTCTCAAGGACAGGGGAGAATATTACAAAGCACCTTCTTAAGGGTGGAGGAGAATATATCCTATTAGTTAGGGTGGGGCAGAAACAAATCACAATGGTGGAATGTCATCAGTTAAGGCTATTTTCACTTCTTTTGTGGATCTTCAGTTGCTTCAGGCCATCTGGATGTATACATGCAGGTCACAGGGCATATGATGGCTTCGCTTGGGTTCAGAGACCTGACAGAAACTACCTTTATTTACCAAATATCACACACAACACGTAAAGACATACAGACACAGACAGAAGCAGATCTTATAGCATTCATTAAAAATTATTATTATTTACTAGCTTTTAAATAGGTTTATCCCCATTCAGACTACAACTCTTTTAATTACGTGTTTTATTGCCCTAAGCAATTGGTAGATAGGCAACAATTTGCCTTCTAAAAAGATGACTGTTAGGTGAAACAAGACAGAAAATTTGTATCTCAAAAGCAAAGAGCTGAGACTTCAGGCCTAAATACTGAACCATCATTTGCTCAAATCAAGGAGAAAGGTGTAAATAAAAATCTAGTTAAGACAAGAAGGCTAGAAAATCACCTTAAGCAAAGGTAAGGCTTGTTATGTAAATTTAAAACAATGGTAAGAGTTTCTGGTGTCCAGACACCCTTACAAATGGAGATTTCCTTTATAGATGTAAATTTCTTTTATAAAAGGGTTTCAGGATAGCCACCTAAATGTCAGAAAGGTATATTAATATCTTGGAGATGGATTTAGTTCAAGTTCTTTTTTTATTATTATAATTTTTTTATTTTTTATTTTTTTGTTGTTGTTGTTGAGACAGAGTCTTGCTCTGTCCCCAGGCTGGAGTGCAGTGTCATAATCTTGGTGCACTGCAACCTCCGCCTCCAGGGATCAAGTGCTTCCCTTGCCTCAGCCTCCTGAGTAGCTAGGACTACAGGCACGCACCACCACACCCGGCTTGTATTTTAGCAGAGACAGGGCTTCACCATGTTGGCCAGGATGGTCTCGATCTCCTGACCTCATGATGTGCCCGCCCGGCCTCCCAAAGTGTTGGGATTACAGGATGAGCCACGATGCCCAGCATCTATTCTTTTTTTTTTTTTTTCTGAGGCAGAGTCTCACGCTGTCGCCCAGGCTGGAGTGCAGTGGCCGGATCTCAGCTCACTGCAAGCTCCGCCTCCTGGGTTCACGCCATTCTCCTGCCTCAGACTCCCGAGTAGCTGGGACTACAGGTGCCTGACACCTCGCCCACCTAGTTTTTTGTATTTTTTAGTAAAGACGGGGTTTCACCGTGTTAGCCAGGATGGTCTCGATCTCCTGACCTTGTGAGCCACCCGTCTCGGCCTCCCAAAGTGCTGGGATTACAGGCTTGAACCACCGCGCCCGGCTCAGCATCTATTCTTTAATGAGTAGAACTCATTAAAGAATAAGGCAAAGAAAATATTCTCTATGCCTGGTTTCAGCATGTATAGATCTGAAAAGGATGCAAGCCTACTTTCCCTGAGGGCCTACCTTTTATAAACGCTTTATCCTGGAGATCTTTCTTTTCACATTTGAAAAGAGGTGGGATAGTAACTAAGCCAAAAGGTTAACAGATTCAATTTTTCTCATCAATTAGGCACTTAAGCTTTATATTTGCCTTGTCTTTTTAAGGGCCAGACGTGGTGGCTCACACCTGTAATTTTAGCACTTTGGGAGACAGAGGCAGGAGAATCACTTGAGTCCAGGAGTTCAAGACCAGCCTGGGCAACAAAGCGAGATGCCCATCTCTACGAAAAAAAAATTTTAAATAAATTGTTTTAAAAAGTTATTTTAAAAGAGGGAGTAAAAACATTGAAATCTTTTTAGAAGTTTCTGCACATCAATAGGCATCCGTGGATGAGACTAATTCAGGGCCCCTCATTTTTAAATGCACTTCTCAAAGTGCACTATTGTTCATTTGGAACATTTCACTGTAATTCTAATTACCCTTTAGTAAGATTTTGCCATTTCTGTAAGTATAAGTACTTACAGTACTTATATATGTATGGGTAGGCATAGCCAGAAGGTAGAATACTCAATTCTTCAGAAAGTAAGGATCCCATTTTTACCTTGAATCTTGGCTTTGGCTCTCAGATTCCCTTGATCAGTTTAGCCAGTAATTTTTTCCCCTACCTAAGTGCACAAGAAAAAGAAACAAAGGGAATAGAACACAAAAATCCCTGCAAATCTCCAAAACCCAAAGTTCACACCCCCTGTAGTATTACCATTTACTGCCAATTTCTGGCTGGCCCAGTCAGACATCTGAGGCCTCTAACTGGATCCAAACCAGTTAATTATTTCATTGAATCTGATTCTGGACCTAATCCAGTTTGTTATGACATCCGAATCCTGCTCAGACTTAAAATTTTGCTCAAACTTAGATAGCTCTAAACATAAATCTGTGGAGCTTCAGACTCCAAGAGAGAACTTACCCATGACCCCCAGGTGCTACAAGAGAGCAATGAACACAATGAGTCCAGCTGGTATCACACTTGGTCACTCAGTGCTTCTGGTGGTTACGAGAAGCTCTACTTTGGATCCCACTTCTGCCACCACCTGTTAAAAGAAAGCCTGTAGACAAATTTAACAGGGTTTCACTGAGGAAAGAATGATTCACAAACTGGGCAGCCCTAGAATCAGAATAGGTTCAGAGAGACCCCAGTGCTGTCACATGGTAAAAGAAGATTTACAGAAAGAAAGAAAAGAAAAGAAAAAAGGAAGGAAGGGAGGAAGGAAGGAAGGAAGGAAGGAAGGAAGGAAGGAAGGAAGGAAGGAAGGAAAGAGAGAAAGAAAGAAAGAAAGAGAGAGGAAGCGATGTACAGAAAATAGAAATGAGGTGGCATGAAATAGAAATAGACTGAGCATGGTGGCATGCACCTGTAGTCCTAGCTACTTGGGAGACTGAAGCAAGAGGATCCTTTAAGCCCAGAGTTCAAAGTTATAGTGAGCTATGATTGTGCCACTGCATTCCAGCCTAGACAAGAGAGCAAGACCCTATCTCTAAAAAAAAAAAAAACAAAAAAAAAAAAACCGGTTGGGGGAACCAGCAAAGAAGTGTTTCTACTATTATCTAAGGGTCTTCCCAAATTCTGAAAGAAGTTTTGCCAGAATCATAAAGATGAATAATTATAATGGAAAAAGTATCAAAGTCATGGGAAACAGCAATACATTACACGGACAGACAGCCAAGTACTGTTTTAAGGGCTGTATATGTACACACTCTTTTGATCCTCACAAAAACCCTATATGGTAGGTACTTTCACTATTCTCAATTGCTAATGAGAAAATTGGAGCACAGAGAAGTTAGGTGACCTGCGCCTGGTCAAACAGCTAAGTGGCAGAGCTGAGATTTGAACCTAGACTGTCTGGCTGCAGTGGGTCCTCTGAGCTTCTAGGCACCGCTGCCTCGTGCAGTTTGATCCTACGAATAATAATAGCAAAGACATAAAGAGCATATTCCCATTAACAAAGTACTGTCATTCACTTACTCAAAAAAACATTTTTGGTTTAGCACCTACCAGACACAGGCCCAGAGACAGAGTGGTGAGCAAGTGATACACAGGTCCTGCCTTCATGGTGCTTTCCCTCGAGCAGTGGAGACAGATCAATCAGCTGCTCTTAAAAGTAAGTGTATAAGGGTGGTGGTAAGTGCTCTAAAGGAATAGGCATCACAGCCACCGCTCTCTGAAACAAATATTATTTTCATCATTTCACAGATGAGGACATTGGAATTTCAGAGTGAAATGCAATATAACAAAAAGAACTCATGGAACTTAAGATTTTTTAGTTTTATTTCTTTTTGAGATATATAGATTTAAGATTTGGCATTCAAAAGATATTAGAAGGCAGTCAGAAAAGTCTCCTTTGCTCCCCTGGCCCCAGCATCACAGTCCCCTCCCAGAGTCAATCAGCATTGCCAGTTCCTTGGGTGTCTTATCAGAGACAGGCAGCAACAATCAAACATACACATTTTCTTTCTTTGCACAACTTCAGCACACTGCATCCTTGGGTTTTTGTGGTTTTTTCCTCCTAATAAATTAACCCACAGTGAGCCTCCTCATCTTCTTTATGGCTGCGTGGCATTTCGTTGCATGGGTGGCCCACACTGTTTTTAGCCAGTTTCCTACCAGTGGTCATTTAGGTTATTTTCAGTATTTTACCAGCAAAACAAAGCTGCAGAGAGCCACTAGATATATAAACCATTTCATACGCTTGCAAGTGTATCAGCATGATGAACTTCAGAAGTGGAATTGCTGGGTGTATGGCCATGAGTATTTGTCATTTTGATTGATATTAACCACACTATCCACCATTGAGATGTCACCAGTTTATGCTCACCCAGTGGTATATGCCCGTTTCACCAAACTCCAACACAATGAAAACACACTGCTGAGGGAATTGAAAGACCTAGGAGTCACTCCATCACTCTCCCGCTGTGGGTCTTTGGGCAGCCCTCTCAACCTCTCTGATCCCCAGGCACGTCCTCAGAGAAGTGGGCTTCGTAGTGACCCCTGTTCTGTGTTCCCGTGGTGTCTAACACACAGCCCTTTGGTGACTAGGTGAGAGAAACTGGAGCTCCCCAGGAGAGCAGGTCATGAGAGATCCTAAGGCCAGGGCCACGAGGGCCAACTGCAGTGAACCAGGGGCCAGACAGGACACCTCGAAGCAAGCAGCAGCAAAACGGTTTAGGCTCTGGAGTGGACAGGCCACCCAACAAGCTGTGCAGCCTTAGGCAAGCTGCTTATGACTCTCTTCTTTCCTCCTCTGTAAAATCCCTGAAACCAGAGGCAGGCCAGCGAATGCATGTGAAGCACCAAGCACACAGCAGAGGCTCCAACTCCAGTTATGGCTGCCGTGAGCACCCCAGGTCCCCAGCACTCGCCATTCATGCACACACCAGCGACTCTACTGGGCACGAGGAGCCTGCCCCGGCCTTGCAGGCAGGAAGATGCTAGGAGCAGCCCTCAACCAATGAAGAATAGCAGCTGGTGACAAAGAATCCAGCTTCTTTGCATCTAGGGGAAGGAACTTTGTAGTGTGTTTAATCCAGTCTCCTTGAGGTCCTCCGTGGTACCACATCCCAGGTGCCCACAGCGACAACTGGCTCTTCAACCTGCCCCGTTGCCTTCCTTCCTTTCCCTGTCTAGCCTTCCCCCTCCTCCCCACGTCGACGTTCCCCGAGACTGCCTCCCAAATCATCTATTTGCACTCAAACCCTATCTCAAGGTCAGTTTCTGAGGGAGCCCAGCCTAAGACAGTTGTTATCACTACATTTAATATAATAGATATGTCCCTATGTGTAACTGCCATATGTAACATTATATGTAAAATATATATGTTATTGTTACTGATTAGGAAAAAGACAGACACCAAAAACAGAGAGAAGGGCAAACAAGGAGGGAGCAGTGGTGAGACACAGAGCCCCGCTGATGAGGCAAGACACCAGGGAAAGGCAGCCACCACCTCGACCAGGTCTGTGGCTCTCACATTCTAGAACAGCATCTCTCAACACGCATGTCATGGATGTTCACTGGGGCCCGAGGTGAACTGTGAGAGACCACTCTCCTCTGAGCTTCCTGCCCTGGAGGGGCAGGACCAGTGTGTCTTTCTTCTTTTTTTCCAACTGTATTTTTTTAATTGTAGTTAAAAAGAAAAAAAAAACCACAACATAAAATTTACCATCTTAACTATTTTTAAGGGTACACCTCAGTAGTATTAAATAGATTTGCAGTATTGTGTTGCCATCACCATCATCCATCTCCAGAACTCTTTATCTTTTGGTTTGCTTGCTTGTCTGTTTTGAGATGGAGTCTCACTCTGTGGCCCAGGCTAGAGTATAATGGCGTGATCTCTGCTCACTGCAACCTCCACCTCCTGGGTTCAAGCGGTTCCCCTGCCTCAGCCTCCTGAATAGCTGGAATTACAGGTTTGCACCATCATGCCTGGCTAATTTTTGTATTTTTAGTGGAGACCGGGTTTCATCATGTTGGCCAGGCTGGTCTCGAATCTCTGACCTCAAGTGATCTATCTGCCTTGGCTTCCCAAAGTGCTGGTATCACAGGTGTGAGCCACCACACCCTGCCCTTTTTATCTTGTAAAACTGAACTCTATACCTATTAAACAATAACTCCGCATTTTTCTCTCCCACCAGCCCTGGGCAACCACTATTTGACTTTCTGACTCTATGAATTTTACTACCTTTGGATTCCAATGTAAGTGGAATCATACACTATTTGTCCTTTGCAACTGGGGTGGGACAATTCTCTAGCACATCCCGCTATCCCTGCAGAATCAACCTTCAGTTGCCCATGGTGGGAGCGAGCTCGGTAACACCCCTTTACTGGCTGCCTGCCCTCCCTTGTCTCATTTCCTCAAATCCCTACAGGATTGCTTCTGGGGGAACTCAAACTCAGGCAACTGAGCACCTGCCAAGGCGCCACAATTGAACACAAGCTAGAGGTTTTATATGTGTTGCACACCTTCTATCAAGACACGAAAATAAAAGACATTGCTCATGCATGAAGGAAAGTCAGCCCTTTGTTTCAAGACGAATGTCCACAATGACAAAGGGAAGAATGTTCCAACTCTGAGGCCAAGCCAGGTGAACAGAATGTGACTGAGCAGATCTTTTTCAGGTCACACATTCCCTGACAGAAGGAACAAAAAGACCAACTTTCCAACGGAGGGAAAACCAGGTTTCCAAAGGATAGCAAATGCATTGTCCATTGTCTGGAGTTAGGTCCCCTTACTGAGCACAGATTCCTTGGAGAAAACATTTTGCTAAAGTGGTTGAGGTTTAGTCTGCCCAGCTTTTGCAAATCTGCCCCTTCTTTGCTCCAGGGTTGGCCTGAATTCACCATCACAGGTAAGGAAGCAAAAAGTAGAGGCCTCTTCACCCGTTTCAGGAAAGGCACAGTGAACTCCAGTTAAGTTTGGAAGCTGGATCATTAGCGTCTCATTAATGACTTCAGTCTCTCACAAACACAGAGAAGGCACAGAAAACCACTGCCTGAGCCACAAGCTGTAATTGCTGCTGTCCTTCTAAGCAGGGGAAAAGCAGACCACGCTTGTGGTTTCTTAAAAGCCCTGTTCGTTAATGAGGTTTCCTAATTTAGGGCAGAAGAAAACTTCTGGGTTATTATTAGGCCACAAATGGAGGCATGTGTTTCATTTAATCGCCCTACTTAACAAAAGAAACTTTGCTTTTGTAAATTAAAAAATTATTTTTAAGTGTTAGAGGCCTCTGGATAACCTTGAATAAAGCCTCAAATATGATCAGGCCTTGGTGGCCAATCTATACATCTAACAGACCGGGGCAAATTATCCCAAAGGTTTTGTCCAGTTTTAACAATCTGTGGTTTGCAGGGACAAGTGGTTTCAAAGGCTTTATCCAGCTCTAATAACCTATGGTTTTGTTGATACCATCTCCTCCCTGCCTGCGAAAGAGGTCCCTTGGAGATACTGAGCCTTCAAAATCCACATCTTAATTGTATCTGTTCTATTAATAACTCTTGGGGTCTTTAGATGCTGTTGGCAACCACGGCACCTCTTATCTGCTTGGGATCCCACGCAAGTTGCACACAGAGGATCCCATCTGTGGGCTCAGAAGCACAAAGCGAACAGCAAAATCTTCTGTCTGCCATCTATGGGGGAAAAAAAATGGTAACTGCCTCTGTCCGTTGCATATGTTGAGTCACCCTGCGACACTGGAGGTCTCCTTCGGGCTGAGTTTAACATCACAAATGATCACCTTAAATCCATGGGTACTGGAGAGGGGTAGCCCAGTGTTATGTATGTTTTAAAACCCATACTCATAAAATATAACAGAAAAATTCATCTTTTAGGTTTACAACCAACAAAATCTCTGATACCTCTTTTGTGAATGTCTTTAATGTTCTCTGCAGAGCAGTGAGCAGTAGACCCTGGTGCAAATGTGGGGTTGAGCATCTCCCTGACTGATAAGCCAGACTTCAGGCTCATCCTGGAGTCTTCCAAGATTCCTGGTTACAAGTCAAGTCAGGTTGATTGCATTTGGTTTGAAGTCAATTCTACAACCCCGGTGTTTGGGGCTTTCCTTTTGTATGTTTGTTTTAGAAGGGTGGTAACCCTGTAATGACAAGCTACCTTCATGGGTTCTCTGTTTCAGGTCATCATGGAGACAACATAGGGTGTCCTTTGAGGCTCTTTTTGTGGTGTTTGCTCTTTTTGTTTTTGTTTATAAGAGACAGGGTCTCACTCTGTCACCCAGGCTGGAGTGCAGTGGTATAATCATAGCTCATTTCAGTCTCAAACTCCTAGGCTCAAGAGCTCCTCCTGCCTCAGCCTCTTTAGTAGCTGGAAATTCAAGTGTGCACCACCATACCCTGCTAATTTTTTTTTTATTTTTTGTGAAGACGGGGTCTTGCTGTGTTGCCCAGGCTGGTCTTAAACTACTGGGCTCAAGCGATCCTCCCTCCTCAGCCTCCCAAAGTGCTGGGATTATAGACATGAGCCACAGTGGCCAGCCTGTGGCATTCACTTTTCTCACCACTAGCTTTTGACCCCCAAATCACCCCCATTCTCACCCCTAACCCAAACTGCCTGGAAGAGCCTGGATCAACCCCTGAGAGAGTCAGAAGAGGCTGCCTCGTGCCCAGCTGGAGCCAGGCGCTGTGAGGCAAACAGACAGCAGAGGGTCCCCACTCTCAAGGGCTTTGTGCTGACACCCAGGCCCTGCTTCCCCTCTGCTTTCCCAGTTCCTGCCAGTCATGGCCTCCCAAACCTGCTGACTTCCTCTGTTCTCTGACTCAGTGAATGGCACCAACATCTCCTAATCTCCAAGGTACCAAGTCAGAAACCTGCAAGTCATCTTTGACTTCAATCAAACCACCTCTTGGTCCTCTTCAATCTGTTCACTCAGAGGTGCAGCAGGATGTAATGAGATGTGCACTACGCAGTTTTAAGGGCAATACCCTCTGGAGCTGGGCAGCGGAAAAGGGCACGTTCCTCTCCTTCATAGTTCCATCATCTTAGCTCTGACCTCCATCTGCACTCTGGAAGAGAGCCAGCCTGGTCTGGAGGAGGGCAGTCCTGGCGCCTGCCTGAATTTTGCCTCACCCACCCATTCTCCACAGAGTCATCTCTTGAAAAGTCATCTCTTACCACGTTACTCCCTGCTTCAAACCCTCCCTCCAGTGGATCCTATTGTCTTCAGGATAAGATCCTAACTCCCTGGCAAGGCTTACAAGGCACAAGAGGCTCAGCATGACTTGGCCCCTGCTTCCCTCTTCAACTTCAACTTAGGACTACACAACGACTATGGGAGACCTTATGTTCCAGCCATGTGAGCATCAGGAAATTCTCAGACTCTCCCACGTCATTGTTCACCTTGAGGCCTTTGCATGTATTGCTTCCTCTGCCTAGGCCTTGACCACCCAGCTCCCATTCACCTCTGCCCTTGCTTCATGGTTCATCTAGCTAAATTCCTATGCACCCCTCAGGACCCAGCTCACACATCACCTCCTCCAGGCTGTACTCCCCGACCAGCCTTGCCTGTATCCTCTCTTTCCCCAACTTGAGTCCAGTCTGGCTTCTTCACCAAAGGGCCTTTAAGAACAAAAAGCAGATCAAATTCACAGGCTCAATAAATAGTTACTGCATGCCAGAAGGGGGTCTCCCAGGCCCCCCGACTCCTCAAGTCCTCTGAATGGTTGAAGAACCTTCTGTTGCAACTCTCTTCCCCTAGGAAGAATTTCGTTGCAGCATGCCCACTTCAAGAAGCTCCCAGTGCTGCGTGAAATCTCACCAGCTCAGCCCTGGCCTCTGCCCTTCCTCCTGGCCAGCCCTCCCCTTTGCCTCTCTGCTCTCAGCCCCATCAGCCTGGCCCCTCCTCCAGCTCAAGCCTCTCCAAGACTGTTTCTGTTGCTCTCTAATTGCTTAGTGGAGATACCATCTCTTCCTTTACCAATTGTTCCTGCACAGTAAACAGAAACCACCTGGCGGAGATCCAAAAACCAATCATCCTACAAAGTGATCACCAGCTCCTTGAAAGAAAAAACGGACCCATGTCCTGCCCCAGGCTCTCTCTCCTCCCAAGCTTCCTGACTCCTCAGTGAACCTGTTGCACTCTATTTCAAAAATATTTCCTGCTCTGTTCAAATTGCAAAGGGTGAACACATGTAATGAAGTCCAAGATGACCCATTCCCCCCAAGCATCCTACCATGTGTCTAGTAATGATAACACTTGGCCTCTTTATCAAGCTCACCAGCTCCTATTCCTGCAGCCGGCAGCCTCTGCTTGCCCCAGGGAGGAGTCTTTCTCGGCGGAAGCTGCCCTAAGCAGATCAAATCTTTGGATATCATTCAGGTGTCCTGCTCAGTCTGTTCCTAACCAAACCTGGGGCAGGAACCCTGCACAAGTGTTATTGTCCAGAGGGAGGAATGTGGGCCAGGAGCCTTGTATGATCCCAAGGGCCTAGGATGATGCTAGGTGACACTGATCTGTTCCAACTAAGACTCTTGGGAATCGGCTTAGTAGCTTCCAATGACAGTCCCAGACTCCGGCACTAAGAGGAACTCAAGAAACCACTGAGTGCAGGGCTCACGGTGAGCACCTTTTGCTAAAGATGCCCCATATGGGGACACGATGTCAGTAATGTGGTTGTGGTGGGGAGGGAAGATGTTGGCAAAGGGAGTTAGAAGGCCCTCTGCAGCCACATGGACCTACACACCTCCTTGGGTCACTGATTCCTGCATTGAGCTTCTGTATACACGGATACCATTTTTGAGTATACTGTGCGCCAGGAACTGTGCTGAGAGCTTTATATGCCTTAGTTCATGTCTTCCTCCAACCCACCCGGGAGGAAGGAGTTACTATGAACCCCAACTGACAGGTAAAGACATTGAGATTTAGGGCAGCTGTGACTCACTGGTATCACTAAGAGTCCACCAGGGCACTGGCACTCTCCCTCAGGTCCGTCACACACCAGATGCCACGCTCCTAACCACACTGGACCACGCAGCACAGGCTCCTAACTAGGGAAGGACTCTGTGGCCTAAACAATAAACAAATAAATGCCAATTTCTCCAGGAAATGCACATCAAAACCACAATCACTTCATACCCATTAAGATGGCTCTAATTCTTTTTAATCAGAAAATTAAAAATGTCAACAAGCATCTGGCAAAATTAAAACCCTTGTGTACTGCTATGGGAAAAAGTACAGTGGTTCCTCAAAAAATTAAACATAAATTCCACTTCTGAGTATATGCCTAAAATAATTAATTTTTATTAATTTTTAAATGTTTATGTTTTTTAGAAAATATGTTTATTTTTTATTTCAATCGTTTTTGAAATAGCCAAAAGGTGGAAGCAACCCAACTATCCTTAAACAGATGAACGGATTTTTCAAATGTGGTCTAAGCAAGCGGATAAAGCAAATGTGGCATATATACACCATGGAACACTACTCAGCCATAAAAAGGAACGAAATAATGTCTTCTGCGGCAACTGGATGGAGCTGGAGGCCATTATTCGAAGTGAAGTAACTCAGGTATGGAAAATCAAATACCGTATGTTCTCACTTGTAAGTGGGAGGTAAGCTATAAGTAGGTAAAGGCGTTAGAGTGATATAATGGACTCTGGGGACTTGCAGGGGAAGGCTGGGTGTGGGGGTAAGGGATAAAAGACTACACATTGGGTACAGCATACACTGCTTGAGTAACAGGTGCACTAAAATTTCAGAAATCAAGGCTGAAGAATCTATCCACATGGCTGGGTGAGGTGGCTCCCTTCTGTAATCCTAGCACTTTGGGAGGCCAAGGCAGGCGGATCACCTGAGGTCAGGAGTTCAAGACCAGCCTGGCCAACGTGGTGAAACCCCGTCTCTACTAAAAATACAAAAATTAGCCGGGCGTGGTGGCGGGTGCTTGTAGTCCCAGCTACTCAGGAGGCTGAGGCAAGAGGATCGCTTGAACTCAGGAGGGGAAGATTGCAGTTAGCCAAGATCCCGCCACTACAACTCTAGCCTGGGCGACAAAGCAAGACTCTTACAAAAAAAAAAAAAAGAATGTATCCACACAACCGAACGCCACCTGTACCCCAAAAACTATTGAAATAAAAAATAATTTTTTTAAAAAAAAGAAAGAAAAAACGTGGTCTATATGTAAAAGAGGCAAAATGTGGTGATATACACACACACAGGAATATGATTCAGGCTTATTAAAAGGAAGGCAATTCTGGCACAGGTTACAGCAGAAATGAGCCTTGAGGCCACGATGCTAAGTGAAGTCAGCCCATCACAAAAGGACAAATGAGACTGTGGCGTTCCGCTTCTGTGGGGTACCGAGAGTGGTTAGATTCCTCGAGACGGAACGAGCACGCTGGCTGCCAGGGCCGGGAAAGGGGAGCGGGAGTTATCATTTCATGGACGCGGAGTTTCGTCCCCTTTGATGAAGCGTTCTGGAAATGGATAGTGGCGACACTCGCCCATATACGCAACGGCTGAGTGCACTCCATGCCACCGAAGTGGTTAAAATGGTGAATTTTCTGTTATGCGTATTCCACCACAATTTTTTAAGCCACTTTCTCCATTCTTTCATTGAGAACTCTGGGGATCAAAGAAGAACGCCAGCAGCGGTGGACCGCTGAGGAATGGCAGGAGTCGGGGCGGGAGTGCCGCTTCCCCTCGCCCTCCGCCTCTCCCTTCCCGCGGTCCCGGGAGGCCGAGACCCATCCGCGTCCCCCGCGCGCTTTCCTCAGAGGCTCGGCTGGGCGCCCTGCTTCAGAGGCGGCCCGAGGGAGCCTCCGCCTCCGCCTCCGCCGCTGCTTTCTCACCCTTCCTTCTCCAGCGGCTCCTCCAAGGCCGCTCCAGATACCCCGAGGACCCGAGGAGGGTGCCGGGCGGAAAGTCTGTGCTAAGCTGGTAAAAAGACTGCCCGGAGAGAGCGGAAGCTGTGAGGATGGGCAAAGCGCCCCTGCTCAGCTGGCTCGCCGCAGAACCGGTACACGCGACGGCAGCCCTGGGCGCCCCTTTCACGCCGAGCTTTTCGCGCGGGGCGCGCATCCGTCTCCACTCCGGCTCTCTGGCGCCATCTTGTGTAGCTTTCTTAAACAGCCACAAAATATGGGTCTTTTCGGTCTCTAATAACATGATTTTTCAAGTACAAAAATAGTTTTCAACGCCTTATTGAAGAAAACATTTTCTTCTCTACAAGAAAGCAAAGTTTACCCATTGTTCTAGCATAGAATGAGCAAGACTTTGTTTCCTGAGCATATCCGTAAATATTTCAAGGATAATCTTAAGTATAGAACTTGGTTTTAGTCTAACGTCTTGCCTTTTAGAGAGAAACGACTTGGGAGACAGAAAGAAAGAAAAATGAATGTTTAAAACTTTATCAGAGCCAGACAAGGAGCAGGATAAGCCAAATATATTACAAACTCTTGTTTATATAAACCCTGCTATCTTGACTCAACAAGTAAGGTGCAAGTGGGTACAATTTAAACAACCGCAAGTAGAATTAATCTAACTGCAAGTCTGGTCAATTAATATAAAGGCACATGCAGTCCAGGGACCCCTGCCCCATGATGCTAACAACTGAATCCACACTCCCAGATCTGCTGATCTATGGGGTGGGCTATGTTGCTAAAACCAAAATTGACATCTCAAAGAGGGAGCAAATTAACAGGAAATTGTGAAGAAAAATCAATCATTCGTTAATCTAGCAAAACTGCTTCCTCTAGTAAATGTAGTATCTGAATGTCAAGTACCAACTCAGAAGTTGAGACAAGCCTTTCTAATTCTCATGGAATTACAAACAAATCTTTTTTTATTCCACAAAGAAATAAATATTAAATGCTTCCAGCAAGTTACACAGGGGGAAGAAAAAAAAAAGCCACTTTGGAGTTACAATCCCACTTCTAGTTATTAGTGTCTTTGAGTGGGCTTTACATTATCCACTCTGCTCACAGGAGGCCTTAAGCTGCGGGGAGATTCAAGGGACTCAGACGCAGGCTGTGTTCTTGAGATCCAGCCAGGTTTTCCACCGACTCACTTCACTTAGAGTCTGCAGAGTTCAAACAGAACAAAGAAGCAATAGGATCCTGGGGCGGAGAAGGAAGCTGGAGCCTTCCACACTTGGGACCAAGCTGTAGGCCAAAAGATTTAAGTTATAAAAGCAGATCCTTACAGCTTGAAGTAGAGAAAGTCTCAAAAAGGAAGACACAGACCCAGGAGTTGGAGGTTGCAGTGAGCTATGATCACATCACTGCATTCCAGCCTGGGCGATAGAGTGAGATCCCATCTGTAAAAATAATAAAAAATAAAATAAGGTAAAATATCAAATTTTTAAAAAAAAAAGACACAGCACTTCCCCAGCAAGAAGGGAAAACCTATGGATGAGACTTTTTTTTAAAGTCACGCTTCCCAAAAATGCAAGGGTATCATCGCTGCAATAAAAGGAGTCAGACTCTGAAGTTGGAGAGCCCAGTGTGACTTGAGACAGCTTCAGCAGCAGTTCTGGGCTCCAGGGCTCTCAGCTCCTCCTCAAGGTTAATAATACCTGCTTCAGAGGACTAAAAGGAACAAAAGTGTAGCATCCCTAGGAGAGAGTCTGGCCCAAGCAGGTGCTTAGTTTATAGCAGGTGCCATTCCAGCAATGGTGATGATAATAATGACAGCCCTACTATTACTGAAACAAGCCTGCCACTCTCTTCTAACTGGCATTCACATTCACTTACTAACAATAGCTAACACTCGTTGAGTTACTTACTGTGTGCTGGGCACCGTGCATCAAATTATTTCACTTAACTTGTGGAGCACTTAAATGTAGCCACAGCTAATACCCCCACTTTACAGATAACAAAACAGGTTCAGAGAGGTTAGATAATGTACTAGTCAGCATAGGCTAACTACTGTCACAAACAACCCCCAAAACCTCATGGCTCAACACAGTCAAAGTTTACATCTCCCCCATATCCTGGTGGCAGGAGCATGAGAGAAAGGACTCACTCTAGGGTCATTCAGGGACCCAGGCCCCTTCAATAGTGTGACTCCTCCACTGCCTGCACCTGTGTCTGCTGCTGGATACCCTGCTTCTAGCTACAGGTAAGGGAGAAGAGACTAAGAAAATCCAGAGCTCTTACCCACCTCAGCCAGAGGTGACATGTGGCACTTCTGCTCAGAGCCTGCCAGCTTAGTCTGTTGGCCCCACCTAGGTGTAAGGGGTGGAGAAATAGCCTATTGGTATCCCCAGGAGGAAGAGAACAGAAATGGAGATTGGTATGCAGCAATCGTTTCTACAACAATGAACTTGCTTGAGATCACATGACCGGTAAAAATGGAAGTGAGATGTGAACCCAAGCAGTTTGAGTTCACACCCTGATCTCCTAACCATGGAGCTACACTATCACCTAGGGAACCGTGGAGGTTTTTGAACAGAACCCCAAAATTCTTCACCATTCTTCTAATCAAGAGGTGGGTCAGCGTTGAATCTGGGCTTTGTTAGTCCTTGACCAGTAGAATACAGCAGAAAACAGGTTTAACAAGTTTTAATAATAAGACAATACACTTGGGACTTGAGGGTGGACAAAGCATAAGTAAGCTTAGAAAATGATAATGAACGTAAGAAAATGATTACGCTCTGTCTTTAAACATGATGAAACCATCTCATTAAGCCTAAATTAATTTAAAGGTCAACAATGCATAATTTATGTGTGGGCTCATAAAATGCATTATGTAAATGATGATTAAACCAATATCCTCTTTTTTTCTTATCTCTGTCCTATTAACTCTAGAAACACTAGAACACTGGTATATGCTATGTGTTAGTAACAAATTTGAAAGATACCATGTTTTCCTGACTTTTTTTTTTTTTTTTTTTTTTTTTTTTGAGATGGAGTATCGCTCTGTCGACCAGGTTGGAGTGCAGTGGCGCGATCTTGGCTTGGCTCACTGCAACCTCCTCCTCCCAGGTTCAAGCAGTTCTCCTGCCTCAGCCTCCCAAGTAGCTGTGATTACAGGCACCCACCAGCACACCCAGCTAATTTTTGAATTTTTAGTAGAGATGGGGTTTTACCATGTTGGCCAGGCTGGTCTCAAACTCCTGACCTCAAGTGACTCACCCACCTCGGCCTCCCAAAGTGCTAAAATTACAGGCATGAGCCAACGCGCCTAGCCTCCTGAGGTTATTTCAGGTAAAAATAACTCAAATGCCACAGACACCAAATTCACTGACATTTTAGTAAATTCCACAGTATGGTGTCCCAGGAGATCAGCACTGCAAGGGAGGGAGCTTTAGGAAAGACTACAGAAATGAAGTAAAATAGCCTAAGACAAAATACGCCTGTTTCACAATGTGGCTGGGAGCTGTCCCATATGACTGGGACACTGTTTTCAGTACTAAAGAGCTGAGCCAATGTGAGTCCCTGTGGAGAAAGATGCCCTGATTCATTCAACATTCATCTGTTCCAGGCCCTGAGAATACAGATGCAAACAAAACAAACAAAAATCCCTGCCTACTACCAACTCGGGCCAGGCAGAATGGCTCCTGCAAAGACAGCAAGAAGGGCCCTCAAATGAGTGAGAACCCGAGGATACACCATCAACATTCCCAAGCACATCCAGGGAGGGGGTTTCAAGAAGCATGCTCCCGAGGACACTCAAAAGCCTCTGGAAATTTGCCATGAAGGTGATGGGGCTCCAGAAGTGTGCATCGATACCAGGCTCAACAAAACTGTCTGGGCTAAAGGAATAAGCAATGTCCTATGCTGTATCCATGTGCAGTTGTCCAGAAAACATAATCAGAATGAAGAGTCACCAAACAAGCTCTATACTTCAGTTACCTATACCTATTACCACTTTCAGATACCTACTGATAGTCAACGTGGATGACAACTAACCATTGATCATCAAGTACATCAAATAAAGTTATAAAATCGCAACAACAAAAAAATCCCTGCCTTCATGGAACTTACATCCTTATGAGGAAAGACAGTTAATTAACAAGTTGGTTATAAACACTGTGGAGATAAAGTCAATCAGGGAAGATGGAAACAGATCGTAAGTGATTTACAATTTAAAATAGGGTGAGGAAAGCCTGTTCCAGGAAGAGAGAACAGAAAGAGAAAAGGCCTTGATGCAAG
Source organism: Papio anubis (assembly GCF_008728515.1). Classification (NCBI taxonomy): domain Eukaryota; kingdom Metazoa; phylum Chordata; class Mammalia; order Primates; family Cercopithecidae; genus Papio; species Papio anubis. The sequence continues at coordinate 96,797,423 of NC_044982.1, forward strand.
TGCAGAGAATAGCAAGAAGGTCAGTCTGACAAGAACAGAGTAATTAAAATGAAAAATAATAAGAGAGAAAATAGGTAGAGTGAGGGTGAGGGATACACTGGAAGGCAGTGTAGCTGATTGCAAGGTGTTATGGACTGAAAGTTTGTGTCCCCTCCGAAATTCACATATTGAAATATTAACCCCTAAGGTGATAGTATTAGAAAGTGGGGCCTTTGGGAGAAGATTAGGTCATCAGGGTGGAGCCCTAGTGATGGGATTAGTGCCTTTCTAAGAAGAGACATGAGAGCTTCCTGGCCTCTTTCACCCTGTTCTCCACCATGTGAGGATACAATGAGAAGACAGCCATTTGCAAAGCAGGGCACAGGCCCTCAGCAGACATCAGATCTGCTGGCTCCTTGCTCTTGGACTTCCAGGCTCCAGAACTGTGAGAAATAAATGTTTGTTGTCTATGCCACCTAGTCTGTGGCGTATTTGTTACAGCAGCTCAAACTGACTAGGACACAAAGATTTAGGATTCTAAGGGAGACTGGTAGTCAGTGGTGGATTATAAGGAAAAGAATAGATTATCAGACTTCATAGTCTAATAGAATTACTCTGGCTACTAGAGTGAGAATAGGCTGTAGGGGGCAAGAGTACAAGAAGACATGTATTAGTCCATTCTTGCACTGCTATAAATACCTGAGACTCCATAATTTATAAAGAAAAGAGGTTTAATTGAGTCACAGTTCTGCAGGCTGTACAAAAAGTATGGCTGGGGAGGCCTCAGGAAACTCACAATCATGGCAGAAGGCAAAGGGGAAGCAGGCATGTCTTACGTCGCTGGAGCAGGAGGAGGGGAGACAGCAGGGAAGTGCTACATACTTTTAAACAAGCAGATCTCATGAGAACAAAACACCACCACAAAAACAGCACCAAAGGGGGATATCTGCCCCCATAATCCAGTCACCTCCCACCACACCCCATCTCCAACACTCCAACAATTCAACATGAGATTTGGGTGGGGACACAAATCCAAACCATATCAGCATATTTCAAAAATATAAGTAAAAAATAGTAATAATGGGCTGGGTGCAGTGGCTCACGCCTGTAATCCCAGGACTTAGGGAGGCCAAAGCGAGTGGATCACTTGTGGTCAGGAGTTCGAGACCAGCCTGGCCAACATAGCAAAACCCCATCTCTGCTAAAAATACAAAAAATTAGCTGGGCATGGTGGCGCATGCCTCTAATCCCAATTACTCCAGAGGCTGGGAGGAGAATTGCTTGAACCCAGGAGGCGAAGGTTGCAGTGAGCTAAGATTGTGCCACTGAACTAAGGACAGAGTGAGACTCCACCTCAAAAAATAAAATAAATAAATAAATAAATAAATAAATAGTAATAATGGCTTAGTAATAGCAAAGCCACTTACATCAGACTATTCCTCCTGATGATCACAATCATAAACTATGAACAAAATACAAAATACAGCTGTTTAAAGACACTGGAGAATGATCAACAGTAGGCAGAAAAAGAAGGGGACTTGACATTGAAAAAAAAGTGAATCACACCAAGTGAGGCCAACAAACACACAAATGGCTCTTGCCCTCAGGACATGCCCTGGTTCGTCTAGCAAGGCAGATAGAGTCAAGCAGAGAGCCTGTAGTTGTATTGGTCTGTGGAGTCAGAAGGGACTTGCCCAAGCAACTGGTTATTTAATGGAAGATTCACATAATTCTACAGAATGGAAGAAGTCAGGAAGGGGAGTAATTTAACATCTCCATATAATCGCCCCTTGTGTTGTTGGCTGACCCCTGAACTGCATGTGTGCAGATCAAAACTACAAAGAGCCCAAGGCTCAAAACACCTGGAAGAAAAAGAGAGCTGACCTGAGATTTCAGCACATGCCCACTACAGGGAAGACAGAGTTTAGAGATCAAGTCACTCAAGTTAAAGAAACTTGGCAAAAAAAATACAGGCCTTCCATTAAAATCCCAGAAAGACCACTCTTTTTTTCTTTTTTTTTTTTTTTTATTTTTTTTATATTTTTTCCCCCAAAAAAAATCCCTTTTTTTTTCTTTTTTTTTTTTTTTTTTAATTTTCTAAATTATTCTCCCAAATGTTTGTTTGCTTGGTTTTTGTTTGTTTGTTTGTTTTTATTTTTGTTTTTTTGTAGACAGGGTCTCACTCTGTCACCCAGGCTGGAGTGTAATGGCGTGATCTCGGCTCACTACAACCTCCACCTCCTGGATTCAAGCAATTCTCATGCCTCAGCCCCCTGAGAAGCTGGGACTACAGGTGCATGCCACCATGCCCGGCTAATTTTTTGTATTTTTAGTAGAGACAGGGTTTCACCAAGTTGGCCAGGCTGGTCTCAAACTCCTAACCTCAAGTGATCCATCCACCTCAGCCTCTGATTACAGGCATGTAAGTGCTAGGATTACAGGCATGAGCTACCACACCCAGTGGTTTTGTTTGTTTGTTTTGTTTTGTTTTGTTTTTAATTTCCATAGGTTTTTGGGGAACAGGTGGTATTTGGTTACATGAGTAAGTTCTTTAGTGGTGATTTGTGAGATTTTGGTGCACCCATCACCCAAGCAGTACACACTGAACCCAATTTGTAGTCTTTTATCCCTCAACTTTTTCCCACCCTTTCCCTCTGAGTCCCCAAAGTTTATTGTATCATTCTTATGCCTTTGCATAGATGCAAAAACATAAGAATGTTTCATTTGTATTGCATTTGCTTTTGGATTCTTGGTCAGGAAATCTTTGCCTAAGCCAATGTCTAGAGGGGTTTTTTCTGATGTTATCTTCTAGAATTTTTAGTTTCAGGTCTTAGGTTTAAGTCCTTGACCCATGTTGAGTTGCTTTTTGTATAAAGTGAGAGATGAGGATCCTGTTTTATTCCCCTGCATGTGACTTGCCAACCATCCCAGCACCATTTGTTGAACAGGATGTTGTTTACCCACTTTATGTTTTTGTTTGCTTTGTCAAAGATCAGTTGGCTGTAAGTATTTGGGTTTATTTCTGGGTTCTCTATGCTGTTCCATTGGTCTATGTGCCTATTTTTATACCAGTACCATGCTATTTTGGTGACTATCGCCTTGTAGTATAGTTTGAAGCCAGATAATGTGATGCTTCCAGATTTGTTCTTTTTGCTTAGTCTTGTTTTGGCTATGCAGGCTCTTTTTGGGTTCCATATGAATTTTAGGATTGGTTTTTCTAGTTATGTGAAGAATTATGGTGGTATTTTGATGGAAATTGCATTGAATTTGTAGATTGCTTTTGGCAGTATGGCCATTTTCACATTGATTCTACCCATCAGTGAGCATGGGACGTGTTTCCATTTGTTCAGGTCATCTATAATTTAGAAAGACAACATTTTAGAAGCAAAGACCACCTCCCAGAACTAAGATATTCACTTTAGGAGTAAAGATAAAACCATAGTAGACCTGTGCTAACAAGGCATAAAATTATGCCTCCAACAAAACTAAGGTGATGTAAAGTAATTAAACTACCTTCAAGAACAGTGCTTAACATTCCTCAGGGTAGAAAGCATACTTGATGTTTTCTTGATGATGCTCTTCAGCACATCTCCCACAATGTCCAGTATACAATTTAAAAGTTACTAGATAAGTGATGACAAAGGAAAAGGAGACCCATGTAAAAGAAAAATAAGTAAATAGAAACCTGTCTCAAAATGACCCAGAAGTTGGAATTATCAGACAAAAACTTTAAAATGTCTGTTATAAATATCTTCAGGCCAGGAGCAATGGCTCACACCTATAATCGCAGCACTTTGGAGGCCAAGGCAGGAGGATCACTTGAGGTCAAGAGTTCAAGACCAACCTGCAACATGGTGAAACCCTGTCTGTTCTAAGAATACAAAAATTAGCCAGCCGTAGTAGCACACTCCTGTAATCCCAGATACTCAGGTGGCTGAGGCAGGAGAATCACTTGAACCTGGGGGGCAGAGGTTGCAGTGAGCCGAGATTGTGCCACTGCACTCCAGCCTGGGCGACAGAGTGGGACTCTGTCTCAAAAAAAATAGATTTAAAATAAATTTTTTAAAAATCTTCATAGACTTAAAGGACAATATGGTCATAACAGATAAACAAATTAAATCATTACTAAAGAAATGGAAAATCTGAAACAAGCAACCAAATGGAAATCTAGAACTGAAAAATACAATATATGAAATTGCAAAACAGGGCAAAAAACACTGAATAGCTTAAGAGTAGTTTGGACACAACAGAAGAAATAATCAGTGACCTTGAAGATAGGTCAATAGAAATCATCTAAATTGAAATTTAATAGTACTCACCAAGTTCCGGAATTATCGATAAAAGGGGATCCAGACAGAATCAGCCAAACATTTAAAGCCACTATCACCCATAGGCCTGAAGAGGCAAGAGGAGGACAAGGTATCAGCACCCAGAGAGAGAGTTGTAGAAGGCCTGACCTCACTCTATTTTCTGTCCTTGATCTTCTGCCAGTGCCTCCGTGAACCAGAAGCTCAAAGCCACAGGAGTCCATTGATTCAGTCTATAAAAAAATCCCACAGCCCACAGCACAGTGGAGGGGCACACAGGAAGTATCTAGATCACATGTCTAAATGTATCTCACAAAATAATTCAAAAGACAAAAAAGAAACAAACCAAAAAAGCTCCTGCATAAATCCTAGGAGAATAAAGAAGTCACTTATAAAGGAATAAAATTTGCACGTGTTCAACGTTCGTGCAGCAGTAAGTCCCAAAAGATGTTGTAGCACTATCTATTAAATTTTGAGCGGAAATGTTATAATCAAATATTTTTAAATCTACTCAAAAGATTTTTCATGTGTAAAGGCAACAGAAAGGTATTCTCAGATGTCCAAGGATGAGAAAACACATCCTTCACATTGCTTTTAGAAAGAAATATTCAAAGATATATTAAAACCAATGGAAAGAAAAGTCAAAATTAAGAACTAAAAATGAAACAAAATACAGAAAAATAAATTTTAAAAATAAAAATAAAAATTGTATATATGTACATGTAAAGAATTTAAAAATTGAAATGTATTATAAAAGAATCTGTGTAATGCTTCAACTTGAGCAAAGGAAGTAATGAACAATAGAATTATCTGATTTTTAAAAAGATTTCCAGTTGGTAGACACTAAGAGAGATCATAGTATGCATCCTACCCATAGCCCACTCCTAGAGTGGGAGAGGAGAGTGGGAGGTTTAGAAACTCCAGAGAGACAGACAGTTTGACAAAACTCTTCTTGTTATTTAAATACTGGATTAATGAGTCCTTTCTGCCTCTGCTGGGCATCAAATTAATCTTATTAAATCATGTCCTATCTGATAGATTCTAGAGTTCAAGGTAAGGCTTGGTCCTTCATGCTTCACTCAACTTTTCTCATTCTGTATCTACTCCTTACCCATTGCTACATTCTTCACCCTGCAATGCATAACAAATCTCCCATGTTCGATTAACTTAAAACAGTAACTATGTGGTCTTGCCCCAGCACTTTCAAACAATGGCTAAAATTCTTATAGGATTGAGACACTGTACAAAGAATTTCTGAATAATCTCCAGGAAAACAGAGTTGCAATAAGGAATCACACAATGACCAATTTCATCGCTAAATAACTTGAGAAGTGATTTTCTTACTGAGTGAAGAAAAAAGTCTGGTTGAATGTACGCCAGACAATTAAAAATGATTATCTCTAGGGATGGGATTATGGCAGACTTGGTAATGTCTTTCCACATTACCAATTGTAGCCCTTTAAATTGTTTTAATTTTTCACAAGAACCATATTATGTACTTCAACTAGAAAAGCCTTTAAATTTTGATGGTAGAGATGGTTTCTCTAGTGTATACTTTCCTGAAACTCATCGAGATGTATACATTAAATATGTGCAGCTTCTTATATGTCAGTCATATCTCAATAAAGTAGTTTTTTAAAAAAAAATTTAAAGATAAGTAATTGTAAAATAAAATACAAGAGACATAGGAATAGTTAAACGACAGCACAAGGAATCAAACTAACACATCCAAAATGTGGGCTATTCTGTAGGACAATCGACCCAGTTTTTGCAACATGACAATAGTAGCGAAAGAGAGGGTGGGGTGGGAAATTGGTTGAGTTTTTAACAGAATTAAGAGATGACAAACAAATGTGTTAACCTTGTTTGCATCCTAATTTAAACAAACCTTTTTAAATAAGACATTTTTTAGACAATAAAAGAAATTTTATTGTAGACTGGCTACTAGATGATACCAAATTTGTTAGAGATGCATACTAAAATATATGAAGGCAAAATGGCATAATTACTTGAATTTCATTTTGAAAGTAAAATGAAAAGAGGAATACATGTTTTATGGGAAAAATTGATAATTATTGATTCTGGGTAAAGGATATATGAGGGTTCCTCTAATTATTCTCTATCGTTGTGTACGTTTGAATATTTTCATAATTTAAATTTCTAATTAAATTTTAAAACTTTTTTTTTTTTGAGATGCAATCTCGCTCCATTGGTCAGGCTGGTCTTGAACTCCTGACCTCAGGTGATCTGCCTGCCTCAGCCTCCCAAAGTGGTAAGATTATAGGTGTGAGCCATCGCACCCGGCCACCAGTTTTTTTTTTTTTTTTTTTTTTTGAGACGGAGTCTTGCGCTGTGTCACCCAGGCTGGAGTGCAGTGGCGCGATCTCGGCTCACTGCAAGCTCCGCCTCCCAGGTTCAGGCCTTTCTCCTGCCTCAGCCTCCGAGTAGCTGGGACTACAGGCGCCCGCCACCACGCCCAGCTAGTTTTTTGTATTTTTAGTAGAGACGGGGTTTCACCATGTTAGCCAGGATGGTCTCGATCTCCTGACCTCGTGATCCGCCCGCCTCGGCCTCCCAAAGTGCTGGGATTACAGGCTTGAGCCACCGCGCCCGGCCGGCCACCAGTTTCTTTATCCAGTCCACTGCTGATAGACATCTAGGTTGATTCCATGTCTTTGCTATTGTGAATAGTGCTGTGATGAACATGTGAGTGTCTGTGTCTTTTTGGTAGAACAATTTATTTTCTTTTAGATATATACCAGTAACAGGATTGCTGGGTCAAATGATAGTTGTATTTTAAGTTCTTTGAGAAATCTCCAAACTGATTTCCACAGCGGTTGAACTAATTTACATTACCACCAACAGTGTATAAGTGTTCCCTTTCTCTGCAGCCTCATCAGCATCTGTGGTTTTTTAACAATGGGCATTATGACTGGTGTGAGATGGTATTTCATTGTGGTTTTGATTTGCATTTCTATGATGATTAGTGATGTGGAACATTTTTTCATATGTTTCTTGGACACTTGTATATCTTCTTTTGAGAAGTGTCTGTTCATGTCTTTTGCCCATTTTTATATTTATATATTTATTTATGTATTTATTTATTTATTTATTTTTTAATTTTTTTATTTTATTTTATTTTATTTTATTTATTTATTTTTTTTTTTTTTGAGACAGAGTCTCGCTCTGTCGCCCAGGCTGGAGTGCAGTGGCCGGATCTCAGCTCACTGCAAGCTCCGCCTCCCAGGTCTACACGGTTCTCCTGCCTCAGCCTCCCGAGTAGCTGGGACTACAGGCGCCCGCCACCTCGCCCGGCTAGTTTTTTGTATTTTTTTAGTAGAGACGGGGTTTCACCGTGTTAGCCAGGCTAGTCAAGTTCTTGTAATATTAAGTTACAGGGCTTTGACTCCTGAGTCTGAAAAGGATACCAAGTCTTGTGAAATCTTAAATACTGACAGCAATGAAAGCCTCATCATCAGATCCCATA